>NC_069504.1:805807667-805967667 GCF_027579735.1 Bombina bombina
ATGATGAACAGCAGAGAAGGGGCTGGGGTGGGCGGCTGACGCGTTTCAGCTCCTTGGGAGCCTTAATCATAGACAGAATACTGCCCTAATGCCCTATTCTGACTGATATAGACTATGCTGACTTACTATTGGATAGCCTGACCTGCCTGTGTTATTTATGGGCGTATACTTATTGTGGAGAACTACCTGTGTAAGGTTGAATGCCTTATGCTGTGAAAATGTAATTCTCTAAATTGTTAATTTTATTAATATGTGTATATACCCTTGCTTGTACCCTATTCACCATAGACTGATAATTTAATAGATAAACAAGTGAAAGAGAAAGATGTATAAAGATATATGAACCATTTGAATAATGAGTTTACGTATTCTTATATTTAATAATCACTACTAGTCTAATCGCATTGTATGATAAATATATACCAAATTGTGTTTGTAATCATACATTTTTACTGCTTATTATAGAGGGTAGCAACTCAGTTATATTCAACTCTCACTAATTCTAAATAGGTGAGTGTAGGGTTAATATGCTAGGTGCTGGATACATATTTGAATAACCGAAGAGTGGATTTTAGTTGGTAAACAGGAGGGCATGTAACCAATCACAACAACAACAACTGTATTATTGGATTCACCTTTTATCTATATTAACTTTATATTTTGCAAATCCAAATGTTATCATGTCATGATAAAGTGATGCCCTCCTATCAATCAA
Source organism: Bombina bombina (assembly GCF_027579735.1). Classification (NCBI taxonomy): domain Eukaryota; kingdom Metazoa; phylum Chordata; class Amphibia; order Anura; family Bombinatoridae; genus Bombina; species Bombina bombina. Next base: position 805,808,383 of record NC_069504.1, read on the forward strand.
CTCCAATTCCTGATTTAAATAAACTGAAATGAAACTAGCTAACTCAGCTGAAAACATACACAAGAAAGTGTTTACATTTGTATGTATGTATGTATGTCACTAAACCAGTTAAATACATTTCAAATATGTTTATCTCTTTATGGTAGATCATTTCTCTGTTTTTGCTGATATAACTTTTTTATTTCCTTGGTTACGTACATTTATTTCTACAGTGACGGAAGGATGTAGGAGCTTCCTTCCTCAGAACTGTCTAAAGAAAAAATATATCTATTTTATATAGTTCTCCTTTTTTCTTTTTTTTTCTCTCCCATTCCCTAGTCAATTTAGATACCCACATTTTTATCCTTTTCTCAGACTCAAGAGTTTTCCAGAGATTCCTAGAAGTATAGTTTTACTAATAGCTTGAACCTTCAATCCAGAATCTATTCTGGTAGGTTATTCCTTTCTCTAAAAGCTTAGTTGCAGTATGTCCAGAATGTCTAGATTATATTCATACTTACGTAGGATTACAGCCTGGGCTTCAGGCGTACGTTTCATTTGGTGGTTATTCTAGCTCTTTTTATTTTTTTTATTTAATTTTTCTGGAAAATCCTGTACAGACAAGAGTGCCCTTTTCTCTCTCAGCCCTTTACCTAGAAGGTGTTAGCCCCAATTCCAGTTTTTGGAATTAGATCAAGGCCTTTATTCCACTTAGAGTTAATATTAAACTCCCTTGCTATTCAGTATTCTAGTTGTTTCCAGTTTGATCATGCAGATCTTGTAATGATCAAACTCGGAATTCTTTGTTAAAGACATACATAGAGCACTACATGGCGGGAAAAGTTCTGCCATCTAGGGATTTTTGCTGTATAGTGCAGCACACCCCTAAGCGTACTTCCCCGCTCCATCAAAAAAGAATAAGAGAGAATCAGTTTGAGTAGCGCGGTTGACTGTAGCAGGACTTCCGGTGGGAGGCGGAGCTAGCGGAGGCTGTGCTAGCACAATGCTCTAGGGAAAGAGCAACTCCTCATCCAACCCACAGCGTTTACATTCCTTGACCCCACTGTACCGGGGGTCTGGAAAGCCCAGATATCGCTAGGAAGTCCCATATATGCCGTCAAGCCCTGTCGGCTAGGGCACAGCAGCGATGCAGAAGAAGAATCACAAATACCGGGTGAAGATGCTAGGCAGCCAGACGCTGCGAGCTATTGGAGGGCAGCGCTGGTAATTCCCTTCCGGTTTTGCTCAAGGATAGCCGAGATGACCTGCGGATCCAGAAGCTGCGTCCACAGCAGGTGAAAGGCCAAGAGTAAGAACCGGTACAAGCAGCCCAGGTGATAGCTGAAAGGCACCCGTACTGGTATTTATCTGGAGCTCTCTGGCATAAAGCGGCAAGCTGTAGGTGGCGCAGGGCGCCGGCAAGTGGCTATATACATCACATCTCCCAGAAGGATTCGGGGGTGTTTGCGGCTGCTGGAGCTGGCCGAAGTTCATATCCCGTAAGCAGCGGCTACCTACACAACTATCCAGCCTGGTCCAGGATCTGTTTAGAGATACCTGCAAGTCGCTCTACCAGATATGTGAGTAATCCCGGGGAACTGTATACTCTGCTTATATGCTATCTTTGCTGGCTTGAGCGGACTGACGGGCTGCTGGAGGCTGCAGGGGAAGCTTGGGTATTGAACTAATAAAGTATACTAATATGCTGCCTGACCGCAACTAACAAACTCTGCATGCGGCCTTCTGCACTAACATAACAACACTCCAGTCTATATCTAGGTTAGCCCATCAAGAGAGCCCAATATGCATATTGAACTGATCAGATTCTACCTGGAATTTTAGATCAGGGGTCTGTTGGGGTACAAGTTTCCATTGCCATTGCCCACCGGGAGCTCTTATATACTTAAAGGACTGCTTTCTGCCCCCACAATTAATCAGCAGCCTCAAATACGGCTGAAGTGTGCCAAATGGCTTCTGGGCATAGTGTAAGAGTATATTAAGGCTTTTAACTTTGGGTTAAGGAGTGACCCGCTAATCAAGCGGGCGTTGTACCTAGGTTGTTTGCGGACCTGTCTACCTTTACAACAGCTCTTGAGCGCTATATATAAACTTTTGCAAGGCTAACTAATATTGGGAAAAGCCAACTTCACACGTAGGATTGGAGGCTGCAGAGCTGCGAGATAGTGTGGAAGTCCCTAAGAAGTATATTAATACATATCCCTGGATCCTGTTTGCTAAAATAAGGCTCTATTGTATAAAAGGAAAAAAAGACAAATTGCTGGGACAGTTTCTGACATTAGCTTACTTGGGGTGACTAGCTCTATTGACCAACCTGTTCTTTTCTCTGTGTCAGTCTCCCTCGCTTGCACTTCTCCCTCTCTGCAGGGACTTTCAGGACACAAGTGCCTATAAAAGCAATTTAATTGGAACTTCAAATGTGAATGCTGGGTATTAACTTTATTGTTGTTTTTTGCCTTGTTTTTTTTTTTCTTTTTTCCTCCATTGGTTTTTCTTGCTTATTTGTTTTGGGTTTTTTTTACACAGGTTTTTTAGGAATTTCATATTTTGCAGGCCTTTTTTTTTTTTTTTTTTTTTTCCTTTTTCACTGTTAAAGTGGAAAAATATACATTTGGGAGTTATGGATTTGAATGCATAGATTGGATTATTGTATCTTTAAAATTGTCCCCTCAGTGTCTACATATATAATCATAGATCGCACAACTTTATAACCCTTTAAATTTCTGAGAGTCTCTCAGAGAGGTTCTCTGTCCTTTCTACTAAGCAAACTTACACTGCGAGCCTTACATATAAGATACTTGTTACAGTGAGGGGTATAGGGTACATTGAGAGAAAATATTTAAAGAAACTTTTTGTAATCCTTAAACCAAGAAACAGCAAGGAAAAGGTACAGGACCCTAGCTGGCATTATCCTACATTTGGTCCTGGGGCTATATTACTATAACAAAAGTGACATATTGATAGGAACTCCTGTTAGTTTTTGTAATTTACCTGGGAATACAGGCATTAGGCCCCTGAATTCTATAAATACTTAAGATCATTAATGCTATATACTCACCATTGGTGTTGGCAATTTTTCCCATTCTAGCGGAACAATTGCTGGATGTAAAGACCCGGCATAATTTAGCAATTCCCAAATTAACCTCTTGAGGAAAATAGCTGATTAGAGTATCTCTATAGCCCAGAATATAGCTATAACAATTTTTAGGTGGTATCGTGTATAACACTTATTGTCACTCACAGTTTAACACCCCGGCTTGTCCAACCCTAATTGCTTTGACTCTTTTTTTTTTTTTCTTTTTCTTTTCTCTTTTTCTTTTTTTTTTTTCCCCCTAGCACGATACACCAATCCCTCACCTTTCACGCTCACTATCCCCACCTTGCTGTGTTTTTTTTTTTTCCACTTTATCACTTGCACTCCACTCTCTTGATAGTGCTTTCACTACCCTAATCTCACATGGACAAATATATGTCACATTCCAAACCTAACTCACCAGCGATGCCACCTAAGCAAAAAGACAAAAGGGCTAAACCTAGTGATTTGGAGGCCCATAATGACCCCAATCTGAGCAATGTTGACACGACAGCACTTCTGCATCAAATATCTTTACTTTTCATGCCACAGTTTGAAGGCCTGAAACAAGAAATAGTAAATTTATCGACAGAAGTTAAACAGTTTTCACCTAGATTTCTTGAATTAGAAACCAGAGTATCAGATGTTGAGGATAAAATGCACACTCAAGAACAAACCATTACTGCACAAGAGAAAATGTTACACACATTACAATCAAGATTAGAGGATTTGGAAGACAGATCACGCCGCAATAACCTTAGGGTTATTGGGCTACCAGAAAGTACAGAATTTTCAGACCTCCTTAAATTTGCCTCCACCACACTCCCACAATTAGTGGGTAGTTGTATAGAAAACCTGGTGATCCCGGTAGAAAGGGCCCACAGACTAGGACCGCCTCATTCCCAAATAGATGGGACCCCTAAACCCAGACCCGTAATAATAAAATTTTTAAATTTCCAGGATAAGTTCCATATACTTAGGCTCTACCGAAAGAATAACGGAATTATGTTAGGTCAGACGAGGCTTCTTCTATTTCAAGATTTTTCAATGGAAACACAAGCAAAACGGAAGGTAATGGCACCATACTGCTCCAGACTCATAAAGCGAATATGAAGGCGAGACTTCTCTATCCAGCTAAAATCTTGCTGGAGAAGGATGGTGCCATACATACATTCACTAAATCAGAGGAAATACAAAGTTTCTGTTTAGATAATGGGATTCTGTAAAGCAAGAAGCTATTTGAGTTTACTAGAAATTATGGCTGGAGGGATGGCTACTATGTTGTTCCCAGACTGCCCAAACTTTGTGCTATGTTTCTGTTCCCCCCCCCCCCCCTGGTGTTTTGTGTTTTTTTTTTTTGTTTTTTTTTTCTTTCTTCTTTCCCCCTTCACTGCCGTATAATTAATAAAGATGCATAAATTAAAGTTGTTATCTTGGAACATCGGGGAGATTTCCTCACCAATTAAACGAAAACTCATGTTAAAACATCTTGGGTCCTATAAACCTGATATAGCTTTTATTCAAGAGACTCACCTCCCCCTGGTAGAAGCCCTAAAACTCCAAAGTAAGTGGGTTGGTGAAGTTTTTTATACACCCCCTATGGCCAAAGGAAAAGAGGACTGGCCATTTTATTAAATAAACAGTTAGAATACCAGATAGTGTCATTGGACAATGACCCAGAAGGAAGATATCAAATCGCAAAAATTCAAATTAATAAAAATTCTTATGTGTTTTGCAATTTATACGGCCCAAATAAAACAGAAAGAGAATTTTGGGAATCATTAAGTACAAAATTATTTAATTTCATGGGGGAAAATATAATTATTGCTGGAGACTACAATATGACATTTCCATATGCTCTAGATAGATTCAATAGCAAGTCCACAGATAAGAAGGCCAGAGATACAAAGATACTTTCCAAATTCTGCCAGAAGTTGGCTCTCAAGGATATCTGGCGATTACAGCACCCAGACCATAGGGAATATACATGCGAATCTAAATCATTTAGATCTTTTTCGAGAATAGATTTCTTTCTAATCTCCAATCAAATGATGAGGTCAGATATTAAATCAGATATTAAAGAAATTAAACTATCAGACCATGCAATTATTTCGTTAGAAATCCAGTACAGAGCCCCGCTCCGGAGTAACAATGCACGCTTTTTTTTTCCCCGCAATATCTTATCCATAATATCAAATTTCTCATATGGTTGCAAGGGAGATGGAAAGAGTTTTTTGACTTTAATAAGAACTATCTGAGTAAACCTGAAATCCTCTGGGAAACTGCAAAGGCAGTTATGAGAGGTGAAATAAAAGCATATCTAATTAGGGACAAGGCCAAAAGGAAACAGAGAGAGGAACAGCTAGCTAATACACTTAAGAACAAATATTCTCGATATATCCAGAACCCCTCCACAGTAAATTGGAATAAATATAAAAATGCAAAAATGGAACGGGATCTTTTCTTTAAGCAATTAATGGTAATCGCAGATCAGAAACAAAAAGCTTTTTTTGCAGGAAGTCAGGGCATATCGGCTAGAACATTAGCTAAAATTGTAAAGGTTAGGCAACAGAAAAATTATATTTCAGCTATTAATTATCAAGGTAAAAGATTAATTAAGAGCTCAGAAATAAGAGAGGCATTCCTAGATTATTTCCAAAAAGTGTATTCCCACACACCAATAGACAAAGTTAATAAAGATTACTTCTGGCAGCAGATTAAATTACCACAGGTTACAACTCAGGACCTTCAAGTACTTAACGAACCAATCACGTTAAAAGAGATATCAGATGCGATAATAAATCTGAAATCAGGGAAAGCGCCCGGTCCGGATGATCTTCCGGCCGAATTTTATAAACTTCTTCGCAAACAAACTCTCCCTCTTCTCCAGTCTCTATTTAATGAGTACTTTATTAACAATAAAACACAGTCCTCTTTGTTCTCAGCCTCGCATGTGGTCCTGATCCTGAAAAAAGGAAAAGACCCTGAAATGCCAACATCCTATAGACCTATCTCGCTCTTAAATCAGGACTATAAATTGCTGACAGCTATTATCTCTAAGCGACTTAAGAGCTGTTTAGAATACATAATACATCCTGATCAAATGAGGTTTATGACAGGACGTAACCCAGTCAAAAATATTCGGAAAGCACAAATAGTATTGGATTTTTTCGCAAACAAAATATTTCAGAGAGCCCATACTAGACCTGACCTTGCAATTTTAACGGTCGATGCCGAGAAGGCATTCGACTCAATTGGATGGGATCACCTTTTTTTTAGGTCATTGGAAGGTTTTGGCTTGACAGGCTGTTTCCATCAGTTTATACAGAGGCTATATAAAAATCCACTGTCATCAATTTATTATTAATGGAGAAACTTCGGACAGATTCCCACTGGGGAGAGGGACTCGACAAGGTTGCCCTCTATCCCCACTTTTATTTAATCTTTCCTTAGAGCCTTTGGCGATATACCTGCGACAGGAAATAAAAGGAATTAGAATAGGCACCCAAAAAATTGTACTCTCTCTTCGCAGACGATCTTTTACTGTTTCTTAGTAAAAACGCGCAGGCTATACCTCAAGTCCTCCATATATTTAGCCTGTTCGGCTCCTTCTCCGGTTACAGGATTAATAATGAAAAATCAGAGCTACTATGGATATATAAACCAAGTAAAGAAGTGATCCACCCTTTCCAGGAAACTAAATGTCTGCGATACCTTGGAGTGCACTTAAGTAGCAATCCTAGGCTATGGTATGAACTGAACTTTCCTAAATGTATAGCAGATATGCAAAATAAGCTGCAGAATTGGTCTAATTTGCTATTAAGTATCTCAGCAAGAATTATGCTTATTAAGACCATTATGTTCCCTAAATTATTCTATTTTCTACAAAACTTTCCTCTTTTGCTCTATAATAAAGACATCTCTCGAATTCAGAGGATCTTTAATAACTTCCTTTGGCGTGGGAAGAAGCCACGTATAGCTCTCTCAACTTTAACTCTTCCAAAAATGTATGGGGGCTTGTCGTGTCCGAATATTAGATTCTACAACTATGTGGCGGTGGCGAAGTTCGCGCTTGATTGGATCACCCGAAAAGAACAGGTTACCTGGTATGATCTGGAATCATATTTAATAACCCCTTTCGATCTGAAAGCGATACTTCATAACCCAGTGACGAAACTTCCAGCTAATGTAGCGCAATTCTTTACGTTGAAAGATGTTGTGGGCGCCTGGCAGAGAATTTGTAAAGTATTGCAGAGTAATTTCCGTAAATCGCAGTTTCTCCCTTTAACGGGTAATCACAGTTTTTTGCCAGGTTTGAAGCCATCAGTGTTCTCGGAATGGGCCTTAAAAGGCCTCAATTCGCTTGGTCAAATGTGTCTAGAAAATAAGTTGACAATAAGGTTCTTTGAGGATTTGAAAGATAAATACAAATTAGCAAACACATCTTTTTTCGCGTATTTGCAGGTAAGCCATTGGATTGGGAATTTGAGGCGGGAAACAGGCTTGGAATTAGAGACTGGAGAATTAGGGAGAATAATTAAATTATATTACGAAGGGAGTAACAAAACTACCCACTTATATAAAACCTTGATCAACGTTCAAGGTGGTTCACATATTAACAGATTAGCGGAGAAAGGGAAGAAGGTAGCACTTTGGGTGGAGAGGGAATGGGTCGCTGGTAGCATGAGATTAGTATCCAAGGCCACAACTTCAGTTAGTTGGCAAGAATCTCATCTTAGGTTATTGAATATGTCATATTTGTCCCCAGCTAGAATTTCTAAGTGGATGGGTACTACCGAGCGAGGTGATTGCCCTAAATGTAGACAGACAATGGCAGATTTAATTCACTGTGTCTGTAAATGCCCTAAAATAGCGCAATTTTGGAATAAAGTGAACTTTTGGTGTAATAAACTTTTGGGAATCCAGATACAGATTACACAAAAAGAGATGCTGTTCCTTTTCAATTATGATTCACCAGCAATTAATTATAGATTCTTGAATGCAATAATATTGGTAGGTAGGAATGTAATATTCACTAACTGGAAAAGCAAGGGAAGGCCGAAGTTCTCAGAATTTTTGAGTAAAGCACAATGCCAAATAGTATTGGAGCAATACAACACGAGAGTCTGCAGTAACAAACAATTGCATTGCTTCTTTGCTAAATGGAAACCTTTAATTTTGGCTCTCCCTATAAGCTCTCAAATACAATTAACATCTGCTTTTAGGAAATCTGAATGGTTTATACAACAGATAGATAGAGGAACATTCCCAAGGATATGGCTACCAGAGTAGGGTAGGCAGTGAGGGGGGAACCAACTTTTCACCTCTAGCTACCTCTCCCTCCCCCCCCCCTTCTTTTTTTTTTTTTTTTTTTTTTTTTTTTCTCTCGTCTTTTCCCCTCCCCGTCTATTTTTTGTTCTGAGTTATGTACGAGTTGACTACCTTCACCTTGGAATAAGAGGAAAGGTATAAGATTCAGAAACTTAGAATCTCTATGAATAAGAATAAGCTTGATTCTGTGTGTGGTTGCTTTGCAATATGCTAAATATGTTTTAATAGTTACTTAACACTGATGTTTATGTTGATAATGTTTAAGTTTAACTCGAAATAACGGGATCTGTAAAAATCCAAAATGTGAAAACCAATATGTGTTCAGTATTTACAAAGCTGTAAAGATATTATTTGCTCAATAAAAAGTAAAAAAAAAAAAAAAGAATAAGAGAACATGGCACATTTTGCTTAAAGAAGTAAATTTATAAAGTTGTTTTAAAATTGCATGCACCACTGTGGCTATAGATTTTACTCCTAACTTCACAGTAATTGGAAACGGCACTCACTTTTTCTTTGTTGAGGGGCACGGAATATAGAACTTGCCAGGTTCCCTTATCCAATATGAAACACACTAATTCCAGCCTCAAAATTTCTCATAAAGACCTTTTATTTTTTACATGGGGTCCAAAGCAAACAATACAACGTTTCAGGCCCTTAGTCATGTATACTGATTATACACAGGTTTGTGCCTTTTTATACTCGCCTGTTACCATGGGAGCATTTTAGACTCAATATTGACATCTTGTCCATATTTAAAATAACTTTTTTCCTGTAGTATCCCCCAAGGCAGGACATGCTGTGATCTGAGATGTCATCGCAGAAAATGCAGCCTGTCTGCAGAAAGAACGGGGACACATGCAGGAACGGTTGGTGCTTTTGCTTTGCAGCGCTGCTCCACATCAGGCTGTTCTCTTCAAACAGCGCTGTGCTCTGGCAGCAATGTGTAAGTTTTCCTTAACACAGTGCAGAAAGTGTGAAATGTTGTTTGAAGAGAACACTGAACACTCAAATACAGATCTGTACTGCAAAGCACTAGTGCATTGATTGATTGATTTGACTGGCTCTCAGGGATATTTTTTTTTCCCAACGTCTAGCCTTTCCTAGTCTGCAAAGTTGTGACTCCTGAATGTAAGATGTTCTTGTGAACAATGCACTTATTTTTATTTTTTAAACCTTATGTGATCTTATTATACCAAGAGCAAAGGAAAACCATTTTTATTGAGGCATTTTAAAAACTTAACATTGTGTTTTTGGTTTTGGTTTTTTTTTCTCTGCAGCTAATTTTCAATGCAATTTTCAACTGCTACAATATACAGGTAGCCTTCAGTTTACGCCGGGGTTAGGTTCCAGAAGGAATGGTTGTAAATTGAAACTGTTGTAAATTGAAACCCAGTTTATAATGTAAGTCAATGGGAAGTCAGGGAGTTAGGTTCCAGGCCCCTCTCAAAATTGTCATAAGTAACACCTAATACATTATTTTTAAAGCTTTGAAATGAAGACTTTAAATGCTAAACAGCATTATAAACCTAATAAAATAATCACACAACACAGAATATATAATTAAACTAAGTTAAATGAACAAAAACATTTGCTAAACTGCATTATAAACCTTATGAAATAATCACACAACACAGACTTCACTTACATTTTTCTGCAAACAGTTGTTTCTATGCATTCCAATCTGGACTGATTTTTAGACAGTAAGATCTTGTTCCTTTGAAATCTGCTCGATAGCTCAGGTCTGGTTAAACTGATTAATTTCAGCTTACTTGGCTTTGCTGCAAAACAAGCGGACAGCTCCACCTACTGGCTATTTTAATCAATGCACTGCTTCTCAATGCTTTTCAATAGCAGTCACATGACTGGAAAAAAAGGTTGTTATTCTGAAACGGTGCAAATTGAACAGTTGTAAACCGAGGGCCACCTGTATTCTAAAACTTTAAAAATTGCTTTATTCTCCAGTTAATTAACACATTGCAATTGAGTTGATGTTTTTTTTTTAGTGTAACTGCTTAATTTAAAGGGACAGTCAAGTCCAAATTTTTTTTTCATGATTTAAATAGGGAATGTAATTTTAAACAACTTTCCAATTTACTTTTATCACCAATTTTGCTTTGTTCTTTTGGTATTCTTAGTTGAAAGCTAAACCTAAGAAGTTCATATGCTAATTTCTTAGACCTTGAAGACGGCCTCTAACCTGAGTGCATTTTGACAACTATAGGGCATTAGTTCATGTGTTTCATATAGATGACATTGAGCTCATGCACGTGAAGTTACCCTGGAGTGAGCACTAATTGGCTAAAAGGCAAGTCTGTCAACAGAACTGAAATAAGGGGGCAGTTTGCAAAAGCATAGATACAAGGTAATCACAGAGGTAAAAAGTGTATTTCTGTAACAGTGTTGGTTATGCAAAACTGGGGAATGGGCAATAAAGGGATTATATTTCTTTTTAAACAATAAAAATGGTGTTGACTGTCCCCTTTTTAAAATTGAATTTTGTTTCAAAATTACCTGCAGAAAAAAAATTCACAAAAAAAAAAAATATTTCATTGCAGAAATTGAAAAAGTTCTACCTCTGGGGTAGTATCCCTACCTATACCAAAAGTTTATATACTCAAGTATAGGCTATAAAAAGCTGTGTAAACATAGTGTATGTGTGTGTGTGTATATATCTATATCTATATCTATATCATCTATATCATCTATATCATCTATATCTATATCTATATCATCTATATCTATATCTATATCATCTATCTATATCTATATCATCTATATCTATATCATCTATCTATATCTATATCATATATCTATATCATCTATATCTATATCTATATCTATATCTATATCATCTATATCTATATCATCTATATCTATATCATCTATATCTATATCATCTATCTATCTATATCTATATCATCTATCTATATCTATATCATCTATATCTATATCATCTATATCTATATCATCTATATCTATATCATCTATATCTATATCTATATCATCTATATCTATATCTATATCATCTATCTATATCTATATCATCTATCTCTATATCATCTATATCTATATCTATATCATCTATATCTATATCATCTATATCTATATCTATATCATCTATATCTATATCTATATCATCTATCTATATCTATATCATCTATCTCTATATCATCTATCTATATCTATATCATCTATATCTATATCTATATCATCTATATCATCTATATCATCTATATCATCTATATCATCTATATCATCTATATCATCTATATCATCTATATCTATATCATCTATATCTATATCATCTATATCTATATCATCTATATCTATATCATCTATATCATCTATATCTATATCATCTATATCTATATCATCTATATCATCTATATCATCTATATCTATATCATCTATATCTATATCATCTATATCATCTATATCATCTATATCTATATCATCTATATCTATATCTATATCATCTATATCATCTATATCATCTATATCTATATCATCTATATCTATATCATCTATATCTATATCATCTATATCATCTATATCTATATCATCTATATTATCTATATCTATATCATCTATATCATCTATATCTATATCATCTATATCTATATCTATATCTATATCATCTATATCTATATTATCTATATCTATATCATCTATATCATCTATATCATCTATATCTATATCTATATCTATATCATCTATATCTATATCATCTATATCTATATCATCTATATCTATATCATCTATATCTATATCATCTATATCTATAGTGAGCGAAGACTTTTTTTTTTTTTTTTCTTTTTTTCCGTTTTTGTGTATGTATGCAACCTTCCCACAAACCTTCAATTTGTATATAAAAAAAAATCTGCATATCGCAATACAAAGAGAGAGAGATCATTACATAGATTTTTCATTTTCTGTGACGTCTGATCCTGAACATTATATAATGCATAAACCATTGGGCTATGTGTATATAATTCCTCTGGTTTGATTTAAAGCATGGAGTGACAACATTTTAGCTGAAGATCAAAACCTCCCAGATCCCTTAGTATCTTCTTCTTTCAGTATAAATCCTTAATCTGTGTTGATACAAACGTTTCAAATGGAAGATTATATAATAGTGTTTATTGATACTTCTTAGTTGAAAATGTTTTCATATAATTGTATATCAGTAATGAGATCCTTAGGGCGTTACTCAAATATACAAAATAAATTGGGGCGTTGCATGGATTTCAAAGTACAGAGTGCTCTAGAATCACAAAGTTTTACCAAAAGGGACAGTACACACCTTGTAATTACAAGACATTAATGTTGGCTTGCTACAGAATAACATAAGTCAAGTCCTAAACCTTTTTAACCCTTTGAGTGCTAATGACAGCCGTCACAGAGTTTCCCACTCTGGTGCTAACGACGGCTCAGAGCCGTAGCTAGCACTCTCCCACCTTGAGGGAGATCTGGGGGCTCCTACCCCGGCGATCGGACCTGCATAGTGACAGGCATCGCCAGGGCTTCACGTTTTGCGTGGTGATGTCACACGCAATGACGTGATGACGTCACCACGCAACTTTATAAAATGAACAATGTTAAGTATAGGAGCAGGGGGCATGCTACTTAGAAGCCTGTATTTTTAAAGTTTAAGTTTTTTAAAAAAAAAATATTTAAAAAAATAAAAAAAACTTAAAACAGCTTAGCACCCAGGTGGGAGAGTGCTTAGCACTCAAAGGGTTAAAACAAATAATCATTTTGTTTACTGTGATTTTTGTTCAATAGCAACACTCCACACATCACTTGCCTTATTTATATTAGCCAATCCAGGCTTGAGTCTGTTGCTGCTAAGACTAGTCAAGGTCATAATGTTACTATCTGTTAAACAAAGCACGGTATACTATCTGCTAAAGAATATTAGATAAATATATGTAGCAGAGTTAGTCTTGAGAAGTCAGCATTGTGCATTTCCAGTGCTGATAATTAAGATCCACTTTAAAGTGACAGTCCAGTCCAAAAAAGCTTTCATGATTTAAATAGGGCATGTCATTTTAAACAACTTCCAAATTTCCTTTTACCACCAATTTTGCTTTGTTCTCATGGTATTCTTAGTTGAAAGCTAAACCTAGAAAATTCATATGCTTATTTCTTAGACCTTGAAGACTGCCTCGAATCTGAAGGCGTTTTGACCACTATAAGGCAATAGTTCATGTGTTTCATATAGATAACATTGAGCTCATGCACATGAAGTGACCTAGGAGTGAGCACTGATTGGCTAAAATGCAAGTCTGTCAAAATAACTGAAATAAGGAGGCAGTCGTCAGAAGCTTAGATACAAGGTAATTACAGAGGTAAAAAGTGCATTATTAGAACTGTGTTGGTTATGCAAAACTGGGGAATGGGTAATAAAAGGATTATTTTTTTTTCTTTTTAAACAACAAAAATTCTGGTGTTGACTTCAATTTTTTTCTACTCATAAGTTAACATTGTATATTAAAGGAATATACAGGTGCTTCTTTAGTTGAAAAAATAAGTTATATAAAAGTAAACCTAAAATGAAACAGAATACTTAAAAGAAAATGCAAACTTCCTTTTTTTTTTTTTTTTATTACAAAATGAGCACAATTCTCAGTGTAGATACTACCCACAGTTAAATAAGGGAGCTACTTTTACAGAAATTAGGCTCCATTGTCGCATCATTTTTGCAGCAAAAGAAAAGGTAAAATTCTTTTAAAATTATGAATACATATTGCAGTCATTTCTATTAAAATGATTGTTTTTGTTTAAAAATGATAGTTATTGCCTTTACTACTCAGTCCCCAGTTTGTTTTTAAACAAAATCCCTTTATTAGGTCCGACATATTACACACAATGGGACTTAAAGGGACATGAAACCTAAAAATGTTCTTTCATGATTAAAATAGAGAATACAAATTTAAACAACTTCATAATTTACTTCTATTATCTGTTTTATTCTTTTGGTATCATTTGTTGAAGGAGCAGCAATGAACTACTGGTTTCTAACTGAACACATGGGTGAGCCAATGACAGTATGTATGTATGTATGTATGTATGTATGTATGTATGGGAAATTAGTACATCTAGGCAAGTATCCCCGCTTGCTTTTCCCCAGAAATTCTTAATATACAATGTTTCCAATGCACAAGAGAATTGTGGGTAAGATATGCAAATTAGATATACAAATTCTCTGTTTTTTTGCTTCAAAAATACTGTTTTGACACAGCGATCCTTTTAAACAGGATTATGACAGCAAACCAGAAATCACTCACTAGACAGCCTGTTTCGTTCTTTTTGGAACTCATCAGTAGGTGATAGATTCTATCTGGATTCTGCTGGAACCTAGGTTCTTTGCTGCCCCTGAACTTGCCTAGATAAACCTTTCAGCAAAGGATAACAAGAGAAGGAAGCAAAATAATAGAAGTAAATTGAAAATTGTGTTCTCTATCTGAATCATTAATTATTTTTTGGGGGGTTTAATGTCCCTTTAATAAAAGCACAGTTTTGCTCTATATATATATATATATATATATACACGCACACTATATAACATTTAAATATAGCTACCTGTCTGTTTTAAAGTGATGGTAAATTCATCAAAGTAAGTTTGCATAGTTTAAAAGTACTTTTAATTTTGAGCATATTGATGTGATTATGTCAGAAACACAATATATCTTTTGCCACCTTTTCTTGAATTACCATAAATTGGCATTGATTATGCATAATGACTCTTATAGAACTGATTTGATGTGTTAATTTATTTCAGATTAGATTGCAACTCACAGATTTTCTATTTTTAATCTTTACTAGCTACAATGACTTGAAAATACCAGCTAGTTGGCACTGGCAATTCTAGCTCAAACTGATGTGACTGATCAGACTGACATGGGCACACCCTAAAACAACAAGCAGCTGACAACCTCCCAATCAGTTATATCATTTTATCCATGCATATATAACTTATTTAAAGGGACAGTAAAGTCAAAATTAAAGTTTTGAATCAGAGCATGTGATTTTAAACAACCTTCCAATTTACTTCTATTATCGCATTTTGCTTTGTTCTGTTGATATCTTTTGTTGAAGAGTAAATTTAAGTAGGCTGATACAGCTCAGGAGCGTGCACGTGTCTTTAGCAGTCTATGGCATCAGTGTTTGTATCTATGTATAACATTACTATAAACAATGATGCACAATGATTATTATTATTATTGTACTTTATAACGTGTCATCTAATTCTGCATCGCTGTGGATAGATACACGTGCACACTCCTCCTGAGCTTACCTAGGATTACTCTTTAAAGGGATATTAAACCCTAATTTTTTATTTCATGATTTAGAAAGAGCATGCAGTTATAAATAACTTTTTCTAATTTACTTCTATTACCTAATTTCCTTCATTCTTTTGATATCCTTTGCTAAAAAAAGCATATCTAGATGATTCATAAGCTCATAGACTCATAAGCTGCTGATTGGTGGCTGCACATAGATGCCTCGTGTGATTGGCTCACCCATGTGCATTGCTATTTCTTCAACAAGCAATATCTAAAGAATGAAGCAAATTGGCTAATAGAGAATACAATTTTAAACAACATTCCAATTTACTTCTATCTGAATAATGAAAGAAAATGTTTGTGTTTAATGTCCCTTTAAGAAATAATGCCAAGGGAACTAAGCAAAACTGGTAAAAGTAATTTAGAAAGTTGTTTAAAATTGCATGCTCTATCCAATCCATTTGATTCATTTTGACTTTACTGTCCCTTTTTAAGGACACTTTGTTTGGTTATACTTTAGTAAATGCTATAACCAGAGCAGTAATCAGTAGATTTATCATCTGTGACTCTAAAGAGAACCTGGTTGAGAAATTAGTTAAAATATTTTAAAGGCACATTACGGTCAAAATTTAAACTTTTATGATTAAGTTAAATATTTAATTTGAAATGGTTTTTCAATTTGCTCCTGTTTTCAAATTGGCTTTGTTGAAAAACAAACGTAGGCTCAGGAGCAGAAATGCACCCTGGGAGCTAGTTGGTGATTGATGGCTAAGTGCATATACCTGTTGTCATTGGCTCCCCAGATGTGTCCATCTAGGTTCCATTAGTGCATTGCTGCTTTGAAGCTAACTTTAGGGTTAAACAGAGTTATATGCAAGCAATAGTACAATAACATGCTCTTAACACGTTAGAAAATGTTTTTTTTTAGCACTTTTATGTCCCATTTAAAATGTTGTGTTTTTTTTGTTTGTTTTTTTTCTTCTTAAAGGGACATATAAATAAAATTGGACAGTGCGTTGTTATTGGGGATATATATACATACATACATACATACATACATACATACATACATACATACATACATACTCCCAGCCCTTTCTTTCCCTTAAAGTCAAGGTCAACTTCACGTAAATGCCCCACAGCATTGGATAGACTTTATAAAGTGAGGGTGGTTTTAATTAATCGGATAGTTTCCACTTTCCTTATTTTTAAAAAAATTATCTTTTGAGCGCTCCGATGATGAGCGCAGCATTCCCGCCCGGCATTTTGTCACACTGATTGACAGATGAAGATTCTTTAAAAGAACAAATCCTTGTTTCCCCTTTGCATAAACGTCACAGCCCGGGGGGAAACAAGGATTTGTTATTTTAAGAATCTTCATCTGTCAATCAATTTTGACAAAATGCCGGGCGGTAGAGCAGCGCTTATTGTCTAAGCGCTCAAAAGGTTTTTTTTTTTTTTTAAAAAAAAATAATCAAATAACAAATTTGATAAATTAAACCCACCCTCATTTTGCAAATTCTATCCAATGCCGTGGGGCATTTGCGTGAAGTTGCCCTTGACTTTAAAGGGACAGTCATGTCCAAAAAAAAATTTCATGATTTAAATAGGGCATGCAATTTTAAACAACTTCCCAATTTACTTGTATCACCAATTTTGCTTTGTTCTCTTGGTATTCTTAGTTGAAAGCTAAACCTAGGAGGTTCATATGCTAATTTCTTAGACCTTGAAGACTGCCTCTAATCTGAATGCATTTTGACCACTAGAGGGCATTAGTTCATGTGTTTCATATAGGTAACATTGAGCTCATGCACGTGAAGTGACCTAGGAGTGAGCACTGATTGGCTAAAATGCATATCAGTCAAAAGAACTGAAATAAGGGGGCAGTCAGCAGAAGCTTAAATACAAGGTAATTACAGATGTAAAACATTTATTATTATAACTGTGCTGGTTATGCAAAACTGGGGAAGGGGCAATAAAGGGATTACCTTTCTTTTTAAACAACAAAAATTCTGGTGTTGACTGTCCCTTTAAGGGAAAGAAAGGGCTGGGAGTAATATTTGTAGAACTACAAAAATCATTGACAAAGTTTATGTAGTAAAGGGGTAGTGTGACTTGCATGGGAAAAACAATGATTTGACATGTGAACAGTTAATGGGTAGTCCTGAATCAATTTCTTCATATTTGTATGAAATAATTTTCTTTTTCGACTGAAATCCTGATGGTGGTTAAAGGTCAGGGTTTATTCTTTTCAGGAGGTTGCAGTTTCTGGGACCTGTCTTTATTAAAGGGACATGAAACCCAATTTTTTTTCTTTCATGATTTAAATAAACCATTCAATTTTAAACAACTTTCCAGTTTACTTCTATTATCGAATTTGCTTCATTCTCTTGGCATCATTTGTTGAAGGAGCAGCAATGCACTACTGGTTTCTAAGTGAACACATGGGTATGCCAATGACAATCAGTATATAAATGCAGTCACCAATCAGCAGCTAGAACCTAGGTTCTTTGCTGCTCCTGAGCTTACCTAGATAAACCTTCCAGCAAAGAATAATAAGAGAAGGAAGCAAATTAAATAATGTTAGTAAATTGGAAAGATGTTTACAATTTGTATGTTCTGTCTAAATCATGGATGTCTAATTTATGAGTTTTTACTGTTCCTTTTAGCTGCAGTAGAATAATATGCATATAAGTGGCCATATGATCTTCCTCACATACTTTTCACTATATGTTACTGGCCTCGGCACAAGCATCATTTGGTAGAAGGGTTCATTAGACCTTTCTTCCTCAGATCTTGGTAGAGGTTTTCTACCAAAGTCCGACTAGTAAACCACACCACCTACATATCCTTTAAAAGCATTTTTTTTTTACTGGACCACCAGTTTAACCAGTTTAGACATGATTCTGTGAGAGAAACCATCAGACAAATCTTAACATTTGACATGTTTGCTGCAATTGTTTTTCAGTAGCCTCATTTTGAGGAGTCAGTCTGAGATTAAGCCTGCAGCTGATAAGGTTAGCCATCATCATTATGCTTTATATACTCCAAATGATACACCCACTGGAGGAATTCAATGTGCTCGTGAAGACCTGGGGTTGCTGCCTAGCTCCCCAAACAGATAATCAAAGGTTGATCTACAGCACTATAGTAAAAGTTCACTTTATTGGAAACAGGGTAAAACGGAAAAGGGACGTTTCGGGGGTTACCCACTTAATCATACAATTTGTGCAATCTTTTACAAAAAGCTTTTAAAGGCATTTTGGTGCCAGATACTCCACTTCTTAGTATCTACTGCCATCTACTGGATTCTATAGGTAACTGCGGCTATACATAAAATGTATCTTAAAGGGACAGTCTAGACAAAAATAAAGTTTCATGATTCAGATAGGGCATGTAATTTTAAACAACTTTCCAATGTACTTTTACCATCAAATGTTCTTTGTTCCCTTGGTGGTATTTTTGAAAAGCTAAACCTAGGTAGGCTCAAACTGATTTCTAAAATTGTTGAAAACTGCCTCTTAGCTCAGAGCATTTTGAAAGTTTTTCAGTTCGACAGAACTAGTTCATGTGTGTCGTATAGATAACATTGTGCTCACTCTTATGGAGTTATTTAGGAGTCTGCACTGATTGGCTAAACTGCATGTCTGTCAAAAGCATTGAGGTAAGGGGGCAGTCTGCAGAGGCTTAGAAAAAAGGTAATCACAGAGGTAATATGTGTATGAATAGAACAGTGTTGGTTATGCAAAACTGGGGAATGGGTGATAAAGGGATTATCTATTTTTAAACAATAAACATTTTTGGGGATGAAAGCTGTCATAATGCAACAGTGTATTTCTGTCAGTTTCTTTAGTATGGAGATCAAATGTGGAAAGTAAAGATTAAGGTGCATGCCATTTTAAGACACTTTTAAATGTACTATTTTCAAATGTGCTTCGTTCTCTTAGTATCTTTCTTGGGAAAAAGAATACACACATCATACACTAGTGGGAACTGGCTACTGATTGGTGCCTGTACACATTTGGCTTGTGCGATTAGCTAACTAGATGTGTTTAACTAGCTGCCAGTAGTGCAATACTGTTCCTTCAGCAAGAGAATGAAGTAAATTAGAAAGTTGTTTAAAATTGTATGTTCTATCCAAATCATGGGTTTCCTTTCCCTTTTAAAATAGGTGTCTGTGTTAGTGTCTTTCTGTGTTGGTGTTTCTCTGTGTATGTGAGACACGAACACAGACACAGAGAGACACCAACAAACACACACTAACACAGCTGCATTGTACCTTTCACTCCTTATGCTTTAAATAGAAGAGTGACAATGCTACAAGCCAGCAGCTGCACAAAATGATAGTAGTGGTTGTGGGGGGTTTGTTGTGTTTTTATTTTTTTTATTTTGCGCAATAAAAAAGTAAAGCTCACATACTTATGGCTGATACGAGAATCAATCATCTGGCAAGAAGATTATTAGATCAGTTATTGATTAGTGTAAATTTAAAGACTTTCCTGTCTGCAACCAAAACCTTTCCTGCTTTAAAATTACAATTTTGGCCTCATAAATGTATGAACTAGTTGTTTGTTATATGCATTAATTTTGTTCATTGACTTATTGTCAATAACTAACTACTTTTTTTTTTTTTTTTTTCCCTTACAAATGCAAAAATAGAAAATCTTTAATTTTAGCATTCATCCGATAACAAATGCATGTCTAGTCATTGATACTTTTGTAGATATGTAGCTGGTTTACCCTTGATAGGTCAGCAGGGCGTATTTCACATCCTGAGTATTTGAAAGCCTCAATTTTCAAGGCTAAATTACATGAAAAAGGCGCAAAATAAATAATAATATATTGCAGAACGGTTTCATTCTGCATAACTAAACCATTTATAGAGAACATCTCAAGGTATTTACTGTTCCTTTTTTAATGCTTTTCATGTCTCCAGCAACATTTTTGTTTCTCCTTTTCACAGACCGATGGCGTCCCTTTCACAGAGCTGGTTTATGGAACACCATATTTGCCTAAGACACCAATGGATTGGACCTGGAGCAAACCTCCCAGCCCCACAAACAGTAGCAGTGAGCTTGTGCACAGGAGTGGCCTAATACCAGGTACAGTATATTTGGGATATAGTGTTGAACTAGCTGATTGGGAACTGTACAATTGAATAAAGCTAGTTTGATTATTTTTGTTTATTTTTTACCACTTTTTATCTTGGTCTCTTCTTTTGCTGTGATTTACTTTTTATTGTCTTTTTGATCTATGTTAATGTTCTGTACCCTGATCTCTGATCAGCCTTTCTTACTATCGTTTTCTTTTCACTTGCTCATTAGCCTCTGAATTTTCTTACTTTCTTCCCCAGGTCTTATAGCCGCTTCGCTTTTCATAATGTTCCTTCTATGCCTGTATGCTATACTTTGGAAATGTATGGTGTCACAAGCGCACAGGTAAGTGATGACTGCGTTTCTCGCCTTCAAATTTTTAGACATCAATTTTAGTAGACAATATGGTGCCTTTTTTTTTTCTGTTGAAAAATCAAGCAGAAGTAGTAACCATATCTTAACCTACTTTCTCATAACAGAAATGCCAAACGCTATAGGAAGAAACGCACCACATCAATACATCAGAAACCCATCTATACCGTGTGATCTGGATCCTAACTCACCATGGCAATAACTACAGACTTGTTAACAAGAAATATATGTAAATATAGAGACCTTTCGCCCAATAATTGTTCCCTTTTCCCGGTGCTGTTCATACGCACTGATTGTCCTAGTGCCCTGCAGAACAGGTTTATATATTTTATTTTTTTCCCCCCTCTTTAAAGTGATTCAGATTATTTATTTTAAACCGTTCCTTCTGCAGAATGTTGCTGCCTTGTAAATAAAGACTTTGTCACATGTTGTGAAGCCAGTATGGTTCTTGGCGGGAGAGGATGCAATATGTTGAGGATTCCGTTTCCTTGGATAAAAATGGGCTAATAGAAGACACATACTCTGCAACAATGTAAAGGGATATTTGCCTCAAAGTGTTATATTATGCAAACAAGTTTTTGGAATTTTTAAGAAATGGAAAAAAGAAATGTGTCCATCTACAAAAGGAATATGACTTCACTTTCAAATAAGCTATGCTTAGACTTTTGTTGACATAAACATTTACCAAAGATCTTAGTGCAAAGTAAAGGGATGTGGCTCTAATCAGCAAATCCTCTATGTGCATACATAATAGCTATACAACATTTTTGGGAAAATGTCTGGGGAATCTCAATATACACACTTGTCGTGTCCCAAAGCTTACCCGGTCTTTGGGTCTTTGGGGTAGATGGTCACAAATCCAAACTATCAGCCGCCACGTCTGTGAATTGGCCACTCCTTCCTGATTTCCTCTACCCCTCTTTCAGGTAGCCAGCTGCTAAACTCCTCCAGAACCCTTTTGGCAGTCGCGTAGTTCTTTCCGCTCTTGTAGCCAAAATCCACGAGCCTTGGCTGCTTCTCTAGGGCAGTGGTTCTTAAACCAGTCCCCAGGACCCCACAACCTGTCCAGGATTTAGGGATTACCCAGTTGTGTCTAAGTTGTGTTTTTTTTTATTTTTAAAACACCTTAGACACACCTGGGTAATACCAAAATCCTGGACTGGTTGTGGGGTCCTGAGAACTGGTTTAAGAACCACTGCTCTAGGGCACCAATCCTGTAGAATCTCCAATCAGCCAATAGCAAGAACTCAGTCCAAAAATAGGAGTCCCACAGTAGTATTGTGCAATAATAAAGTCCCTTTATTTCACCAGTTTAAAAAAATTCACACACGGATAAACGTGTTTGTGCAGAACAATATAGAAACGGCTAACATGTTTTGGCATGTGCTGTACTCCTAGCTGCATGTTTCTATTTTTTAAAAGACTTTACAACCATTGATTGGTTAAAACCAAATGACCTCATAATGTATTTGACTATCTTAAATTTAAAACTAAGTTAATTGGAAAGGGTTTTTCTCTTGTAAGATGTATCAAGTCCACGGATTCATCCTTACTTGTGGGATATTCTCCTTCCCTACAGGAAGTGGAAAAGAGATCACCCACAGCAGAGCTGTCTATATAGCTCCACCCCCCAGTCATTCTCTTTGCCTACTCTAAGTACTAGGAAGTGCAGAGTGAGTGTGGTGACAAAAATGTTAGTTTTTTATTTCTGAAGCAAAAGTTTGTTATTTTAAATGGTACCGGTGTGTTCTATTTACTCTCTGGCAGAAAAGGGATGAAGATTTCTGCAAGGAGGATGATGATCATAGCACTTTGTAACTAAGATCCACTGCTGTTCTCACAAGGGCTGAAGAGTACAGGAAAACTTCAGTTGGGGGAACGGTTTGCATGCTACGCTGCATTTGAGGTATGTTCAGTCTATATTTTTCTAGACAGACTGTGTTATTTCTAGAAAAGGCTGGCAATATTCCCATGAGGGAAGGGTAAGCTGTATTCAGACACTTGGATAGGAATTTCAGCTTGCATGAAGGGCTTATTAGTTACTGGTGGCATTGTTAAAAAAAAAAAAAAAATGTTTTTGTTTATTCAGTAAATTATGCAATTATAAAGTTTTTTTTGAAGGGACTAAAGGGGTCATTGTGGCTTGTTTTTGTTTTTTTTAACCCACATGGTTAATTAAGAGACACTCTGGTGTTTTTCTGTTAGGCCTCAAAACATCGAGTGAGGTGGCAGGGGGGCCTATTTTCGCGCCTCAGTTGCGCAGTTTCTTTTCCTCAGAGACATCTAACTGCTTCTCCAGAGGTTCCTGCTGTGTTTGAGGGCTGTAAAAGAAGTTTTTCCCCCCACAAATTGTTCTGAAGGGCAGGTAGGAGCCACAGCAGAGCTGTGGCAAGGTGCTGAAAGTCTTTTTTACCGGTTTTTACGTTTTTTTCAATCTGGTTTTGCCATTAAGGGGTTAATTGTTTATTTGCATAGCTGTGCAAAGTTACTAGGGCTTTATGATGTTACTGTAAACATTTTGTTAAGTTTACTGCTTTTTTACACTGTTTTGCAGAATTTGTGCAGCTTTTTTTCTCTTAAAGGCACAGTACCGTTTTAATTCTAAGTGTTATTTACTTTGATTACAGTGTTTTCCAAGCTTGCTTGTTACATTACTAGCCTGTTTAACATGGTTTTTCTCTCCAACCTATTGCGTGCATTGTTCCTGTAACTACTGCAGCTGCTTTCTGGTTTGAGGCTCTTCAGATGGAGACCCCATTAGAGGAGATTATGGACAGAATTAAGGCCCTTAAGTTGGCTAATTCTTTTTTTACAGATGCCGCATTTCAACTGGCTAAATTAGTGGCAAAGAATTCAGGTTTTGCAATTTTGACACGCAGGGCATTATGGCTTAAGTCCTGGTCTGCTGATGTGTCATCTAAATCTAAACTTTTGAACATCCCTTTCAAAGGAAAGACCCTATTCAGGCCTGAACTGAAAGAGATTATTTCAGACATCACTGGAGGGAAAGGTCATGCCCTTCCTCAGGATAGATCAAATAAGATGAGGACCAAACAAAATCATTTTCTTTCCTTTCGGAACTTTAAGAGTGGTTCAGCTTCCTCTGCTGCAAAGCAAGAGGGGAATTTTGCCCAATCCAAGTCAGTCTGGAGACCTAACCAGGCTTGGAAAAAGGGTAAACGGGCCAAGAAGCCTGCAGCTGCCTCTAAGACAGCATGAAGGGGTAGTCCCCGATCCGGTACCGGATCTAGTAGGGGGCAGACTCTATCTCTTCACTCAGGCTTGGGCAAGAGATGTTCACGATCCCTGGGCTTTAGAGATTGTGTCCCAGGGATATCTTCTGGAATTCAGACTCCCTTCTAAGGGGGAGTTTTCACATTTCTCGATTGTCTGTAAACCAGACAAAGAGAGAGGCGTTCTTACGCGGTGTAGAAGACCTACATACCATGGGGGTGATCCGCCCAGTTCCAAAAGAGAAACAGGGACTAGGGTTTTACTCCAACCTGTTTGTGGTTCCCAAAAAAGAGGGAATTTTCAGACCAATCTTGGATCTCAAAATTCTAAACAAGTTCCTCAAAGTTCCATCATTCAAGATGGAGACTATTCGGACTATTTTACCTCTGATCCAGGAGGGTCAATATATGACTACCGTGGACTTAATCCCTATTCACAGAAATCATCATCAATTTCTCAGATTCGCCTTTCTAAACAGGCATTACCAGTTTGTGGCCTTTCCCTTCGGGTTGGCCACGGCTCCCAGAATTTTCACAAAGATGCTAGGGTCCCTTCTGGCGGTTCTACGACCACGGGGCATAGCAGTGGCGCCTTATTAATTCAGGCGTTGACTTTCCAGCTAGCCAAGTCTCACACTGACATCGTGTTGGCTTTTCTGAGATCTCACGGGTGGAAGGTGAACATAAAAAAGAGTTCTCTCTTCCCTCTTACAAGAGTTTCCTTTCTAGAGACTCTTTCTAGGGATAGATTCGGTAGAAATGAAAATATTTCTGACGGTGGTCAGAAAATCAAAACTCTTAACCACTTGCCGAGCTCTTCATTCCATTCCTCGGCCATCAGTGGCTCAGTGTATGGAGGTAATCGGACTCATGGTAGCGGCAGTGGACATAGTTCCTTTTGCCCGCCTACACCTCAGACCACTGCAACTATGCATGCTCAAACAGTGGAATGGGGATTATGCAGATTTATCTCCTCAACTGCATCTGGACCAGGAGACCAGAGATTCTCTTCTCTGGTGGTTGTCTCAGGACCACCTGTCTCAGGGAATGTACTTCCGCAGGCCAGAGTGGCTCATTGTAACGACAGATGCCAGCCTGCTAGGCTGGGGTGCAGTCTGGAACTCCCTGAAAGGACAGGGCTTATGGTCTCGGGAGGAATCTCTTCTTCCATTAAACATTCTAGAACTGAGAGCGATATTCAATGCGCTTCAGGCGTGGCCTCGGCTTGCTGCGGCCAAATTCATCTGGTTTCAGTCGGACAACATCACGACTGTAGCTTATATCAATCATCAAGGAGGAACAAGGAGTTCTCTAGCGATGATGGAGGTAACCAAAATAATCCGATGGGCAGAGGATCACTCTTGCCATCTCTCAGCAATCCACATCCCAGCAGTAGAGAACTTTTCATCCGGGGGAGTGGGAACTCCATCCGGAGGTATTTGCCCAGCTAATTCAGCTATGGGGCACACCAGAATTGGATCTGATGGCGTCCCGTCATAATGCCAAACTTCCTTGTTACGGGTCCAGGTCCCGGGATCCCATGGCGGTACTGATAGATGCTCTAGCAGTGCCTTGGTCCTTCAATCTGGCCTATGTATTTCCTCTTCTTCTACGTCTGGTTGCCAGAATCAAGCAGGAGAGAGCTTCGGTGATTCTGATAGCACCTGCGTGGCCACGCAGGACTTGGTATGCAGACCTAGTGGACATGTCCTCGGTTCCACCGTGGACTCTGCCAATGAGGCGGGACCTTCTAATCCAAGGTCTGTTCGCGCATCCAAATCTAATTTCTCTGCGTCTGACTGCTTGGACATTGAAAGCCTGATTCTATCAAAGCGTGGTTTCTCTGAGTCGGTCATTGATACCCTGATTCAGGCTAGAAAGCCTGTCACCAGGAAGATCTATCATAAGATTTGGCGCAAATAACTTTATTTGTGTGAATCCAAAGGTTACTCATGGAGTAAGATTAGGATTCCTAGAATATTGTCTTTTCTCCAAGAAGGTTTGGAGAAGGGATTATCAGTTAGTTCCCTAAAAGGGCAAATATCTGCTTTGTCTATTCTACTACACAAACGTCTGGCAGATGTTCAAGTATTTAGTCAGGCTTTGGTCAGAATTAAGCCTGTATTTAAGCCTGTTGCTCTGCCTTGGAGCCTAAACTTAGTCCTTAAAGTTCTTCAAGGGGTTCCGTTTGAACCTATGCATTCCATAGATATTAAGCTTCTATCTTGGAAAGTTTTATTTTTAGTAGCTATCTCTTCAGCTCGAAGAGTTTCTGAGCTATCTGCTTTACAATGTGATTCCCCTTACCTTGTTTTCCATGCAGATAAGGTGGTTTTGCGTACTAAACCTGGGTTTCTTCCTAAGGTTGTTTCTAAGGTTGTTTCTAATAAGAATATCAATCAGGAAATTGTTGTTCCTTCACTGTGTCCTAATCCTTCATCAAAGAAGGAACGTCTGTTACACAATCTTGATGTGGTTCGTGCTTTAAAGTTCTACTTTCAAGCAACAAAAGATTTCCGTCAAACATCTTCATTGTTTGTTGTTTATTCTGGTAAACGGAGTGGTCAAAGGGCTACGGCTACCTCTTTCCTTTTGGCTGAAAAGCATCATCCGTTTGGCCTATGAGACTGCTGGACAGCAGCCTCCTGAAAGAATTACTGCTCATTCTACTAGAGCTGTGGCTTCCACATGGGCTTTTAAAGATGAGGCTTCTGTTGAACAGATTTGTAAGGCGGCGACTTGGTCTTCGCTTCATACTTTTTCCAAATTTTACAAATTCGATACTTTTGCTTCTTCGGAGGCTATTTTTGGGAGACAGGTTCTACAAGCAGTGGTGCCTTCCGTTTAAGGTCCCTGTCTTGTCCCTCCCTTCATCCGTGTCCTAAAGCTTTGGTATTGGTATCCCACAAGTAAGGATGAATCCGTAGACTCGATACATCTTACAAGAAAAAACACAATTTATGCTTACCTGATAAATTTATTTCTCTTTTGATGTATCGAGTCCATGGCCCGCCCTGTTTTTTAAGACAAGCATATATATTTTTATTTTAAAACTTTCAGTCACCACTGCACCCTATAGTTTCTCCTTTTTCTTCCTAGCCTTTGGTCGAATGACTGGAGGGTGGAGCTAAGAAAGGAGCTATATAGACAGCTCTGCTTTGGGTGCTCTCTTTGCCACTTCCTGTAGGGAAGGAGAATATCCCACAAGTAAGGATGAATCCGTGGACTCGATACATCACAAGAGAAATAAATTTATCAGGTAAGCATAAATTATGGTGGGTTTTTTTTTATGAATTATGAAGGTTTTATTTTTATTTCCATATGTCTTTAAAGGGATACTAAATAAATGCTAGATAGAATGATGCTAGATAGATTCAAAGAAAAGATTAGTCTAAGAATAACATGTAAATGTATTTTTTTTTTTTAAAGTTTCATTAGCTGTTTAAATATTGACAAAATAGGTGTAAAGTTTTAGTGTCTATAAAACAATGTGAGCTGCCATGTTGTAACTTAGGTTACCTTCTCTGCTGTGGCCAATTAGAGACAGTTATAAATAGGTCACTAAAATGTGCAGCCAATGGTTGCGTGGAATATAACGGCGGTCTGCACTTCTATTTCTAACAGGAACTGAAAAGTTTACAATTTCAGAATGGATATACAGGAAAAGGGGGCAAAAAAATTATGAAAGTATATTGCAGAGTTTTTTAAATATATACGATTTTAAATTACCATCTCAAAGTGTTTTAATGTTCCTTTAAGGTCCACCTCTCCTTTATCATTGCGTTTGTAAGGAGTCTAAAAAAATAAAAATAATAATAAAGTCTGCATTGTATATATCGTTGGTGGTGTGGGAGGGTTAGGAGGGTGGGCGGCCCATCGCTGGAGTGAGCATTGATTGGCTGAAATGCAAGTCTGTCAAAACAACTGAAACAAGGGGGCTGTTTACAGAAGCTTAGATACAAGGTAATCAGAGGTAAAAAGTGTATTTCTATTAGGGTTGCACCGATACCAAGTATTTGCATGAGTACTTGTACTCGTGCAAATGCACCGATACTTAAACCGATACCTCCACTTCCTACCCATATGCTACCTTGTGGCATTTTTTCAAACTGCATGTTTCATTTTAAACTGGAGTGGAGACTAAACTAAAAATTGCTTACTACTGTTCTGCCAATACAAATTGCTGTTATTTGTATTATTGTAGTAGAGATCACTGTACCTCGTTCAGACAAACCCCTGAAGTACTGGGCAGTTAATAAACTGAGATTTTCAGCTCTGGCTAAAATGGCCCAAAAATATCTTTCTGCCCCATGCAGTAGTGTGGAAAGTGAGACTGTTCAACTTAGAGTCGAACCTCCATACAAATGTCAGATTGATGTTATATAAAAGCCCTACAACCCAATTGCATCACCCCTTTAAATTTAATATTTTATTGTAATATTTTTTATTTATAAACATGTTCAGTAAACTTTTGACAAATAAAACAGTTTTATTATTTCATAATGTCTTTTGAATTTCAGTCCTTTATAATTATAAAGAAGGAATCTTAAATAATTAGTCTGTATTGTGCTTGGTAAACTGTCACATGACATTAAAAAAAAAGTTTTGGTAATTGGTATCGGCGAGTATTTGAAAACAAGTATCGGTACTTGTACTCGGTCATAAAAAAATGGTATCGGTGCAACCCTAATTTCTATAACCGTGTTGGTTATGCAAAACTGGGGGAATGGGTAATAAAGGGATTATCTTGCTTTTTAAACAACAAAAATTCTGGTGTTGGCTGTCCCTTTAATGCATATTTGCTAGTTTCTTTTTCAAGATACGATGAGTCCACGGATTTCATCCTTACTTGTGGGATATCGCCTCCTGGTCAGCAGGAGGAGGCAAAGAGCACCACAGCAGAGCTGTATAAATAGCTCCTCCCTTCCCTCCCAACCCAGTCATTCTTTTTGCCTGTGTTAGTGATAGGAAGAGGCAAAGTAAGGTGTTAGTTATAGTTTCTTTAATCAAGAGTTTATTATTTTTAAAGTGGTGCCACAGTGTGCTACTTTGTGTGGGGTGTAGCCTAGACCAGATCAGTCTCTACAGTAGAGCATTTGGTGGCTTTAAAGCAATGGGAACTTGTGGGACCTAATTCTCACTGCGCCTCCCATATACTGTTGCTGCCCTATTCGGGGAAAAAAGTCTGAGGAATCTTACTCGGTGTTTTCCTTGTTATCCTCAGGTTCATGTGAGCAGTAGGACTTCACACACCTGGGAGCTGCCTTTGCTGTCGGCAGATGGTGAGGTAAGTGCCATTTTTTATTTCTGGGCCGGGATATACCCTTAGAGGATATAAAATAACTTAGAAGATGTGGCCACTCATATGGTGAATAAAAGCCCTTAGAGAAAGAGATGGGCTTTTAACTCGGGTATGTTTTTTACTTTTAGACAGCACATGTATTACTTTGGAAGACCTAATCTCTCGGCGGTTTCATTAACTACATGCCGCCCAGGAGATGACTGCTGATATTTCCCTAGGCGGGATAATTGACTCAGGGCCAGGGTTCAGATTCCCTTTGATAATCTGTCACATCTCCCGGCGGTTACATAATAGAGCAATGCCGACCGGGAGATGCCTAATGGGCGATTTTGTTCCCTATGCTTCAGAATGGAAGTATTGGGAGTTATTAAGTGCCTTTTTTATGTTATTGTACACTTTATCACATCTCCCGGCAGTTACAGAAAACCATGCCGACCGGGAGATGGCTGCATGGCTAACTTCTGCATACGCCCACGAAGGGTGGTCCTTGGAGGCTTCTCACATTGTGCACCTTTTGGTTTTCCCGGCGGTTCAATTAGTCTATCATGCTGCCCGGGAGTTATCTGTTGTGTCGAGGACCTAAAATATAGACAGTGCAGTTACACTGTTCAAATAACACATTGTTGATCATCTCCTGGCGGTTCAATAAGATCTACATGCCGACCGGTAGATGACTGCATGGTTAAATTCTGCATACGCCCACGAAGGGCCGTCCTTGAAGGCGTCTTTTACATTGCACGCCGCCTTTATCTGTTCAGACAGTACAGTTTGTGACACGGTTTACATGACACGCTTTTTTTTTTCCATCTCCCGGCGGTTCAATAGTACGTACCGACCAGGAGATAGATTATGTCAACACACAGGAGGGTGGTCATTGTGGAGTATCGCGCCCTGTTTCCCCTCTCTATATGGATCATTTTTATAGAGATCCAAGGAGATATGTTTTACCATATTTTAGACGCAATTGTAGTCTATTTATTTGAAACGCACACAAAAGGCACTTGCATAGTCTTTGAGTTGCGGTGGGGCCCAGGTTTTGAGTTCATACTACTCAGAGGGAGATTCTACTGAGGGGTATTGATAAGCTAGCAAAAAAATTTACGCTGTTTTGGCCCCATTTACTGCAAATTCTTAAAAAGGAAAAATATTACCCTTTTAAAATTTAAAGAGTAACATATTTGCTTGTGTTGATTTTTATTTTATATACTCCCTTCTAAAGTGACTGTTAGGAGTCTGGTGACACCGGTCAATACTTTCCGCATTTTTCTACCTATAGTGTCCGCAATTATTGCTCACCCACAGGCAGTGCTCTGTGTTTCCTTGCATAGACATTGCTTTGATGTCCTTAGCGATGTCTAGTTACAGCAATATTAATATTGGTCTGGTTCTGCATGACCGAAATAAGATGCTCTTTTATAATTTAAAGAGACAGGACAATTTTTTGTGTGAAAATTTTATTAAAAGAATTGCAACTGTTTTTTGTTATGTTAGGATGGTATAAAAAGCATAAATGAATATAGCCGGTCAGGTAGCTCAACAAATGCTGAGACACTAGGGCTTAACTCTGTAGCAACCCAAGGGTTGCAGGTTCGATTTCTGTGGTCAATAATATTAGAAGTGCCTTGAGACCCTTACGGGTGATTAAATTACCATCACGGGTGCGGTGGCATTCTGATTAGACAATCTGAATCGCTTCAGTCAGACTCCCTTGGAGGAGATACAAGACAAGATAAAAGCTATGAAACTTGCTAATGCCTTTCTTACAGTCGCTTCTTTGCAGGCAACTAAGAGTTTGTGTTTTTCGGTCCTAGCCCGCAGGGCCTTATGGCTAAAAGCCTTGGTCCACTGATGTGTCTTCTAAGACTAAGCTCCTTACTATTCCTTACAAGGGTAAGACCTTGTTCAGACCTGCTCTGAAGCAGATCATTTCTGGTATCTCGGGAGGTAAAGTCCATCTTCTCCCGCAGGATAAGAAGATTAAACTTGAAGGTCGACAGACTAATGTTCGTTCCTTTTTGGAATATCAAAGGAATTGCTTTCTCTTCCTCTGCCAAGCAGGAACAACCTAAGCCTGCATGGAGGCCAAACCAAGAAGCCTGAAATTGGAACTAAGTCAGCATGAAGGGCATGCCCCCGATCCGAGACCGGATCTGGTAGGGGGAAGACTATCCCTTTTTGTTCAGGCTTGGGTGCGGGATGTTCAGGATCCCTGGGCTTTAGAAATAGTGTCCCAGGGGTACAGATTGGAATTCAAAAATTTTCCCCCTATCGGCAGGTTCCTGCTTTCAAGATTATCTGCAGACCAGATAAAAAGAGAGGCGTTCTTACGTTGCGTAGAGAATCTCTGTCAGGGGAGTGCTTGTTCCTGTTCCAGCACAGGAACAGGGTCAGGGTTTTTACTCAAATCTGTTTGTGGTTCCCAAAAAAAAGAGGGAACCTTCAGACCAATCTTGGACCTCAAGAGTCTAAACAAATTTCTAAGAGTTCCGTCTTTCAAGATGGAAACTATACGTTCCATGCTACCACTGATTCAAGAAGGTCAATTCAGGAGCACAGTGGACCTAAGGGACGCATACATACATGTTCCCATTCACAGGGACCATTACAAATTTCTAAGGTTTGTATTCTTAGCTGTGAAAAAGCCCCTTTCCTCGGTGTCAGGCTTTTCCTTTATATACCATTTACCTTATTTAAAGAATGATACTAACACCAGTCTTATAAAAGGATGAATTTATTAAGTTACAGATCTATACATGAGTGGTGAGAGAAGCGTCTAACATACAAGGCTTTATTCTTCTAATCTATCTACACTATAATGTGTGCATGCAAAGGAAGATTAAGTCTCTCTGTTACCTGGGTGTATTTGTCCTTCCTTTTTCCTCTCTCTCAAGCTGCTTCTCAAAACATATTTATAGCCAAACAGCCACACCATGAAGACAGTCCCAGCCAATCAAATCCATTCATCTTCTGGTTTATAACAATTCATCTGTTGAGTTAACTGCCTGTAGATGTCGCTGTGGTCCAAGAAATGAGTTTTCCTAATGCCATCTGACCTTTGTGACCCATCTCAGGACTGACCTTATCTGAGTCCCTTTGAAGATTTATGATGCCATTGTCCTGTCCTGTGTCCTTTTGAAGCTTTATGACATTTGATTTTCTATCCTCAGGAAGGAGCGCAGGTCTCACCTGTCTTATCTACATTGGTAGCCTTTGATCCTTCTGTACAGGCCTTGGGGTCGAGTTACTTGATATTATCTCTTGGAAACTAGTTTATTCAATAGGGTTAAGCTTTCCTTTACTATAGCAAAATGTGCTTTTCTAGTTATACAGTTATTACATATCATTTCCAGTTATACAGTTATTACATTAGCGAACACTTTCAGTTCATGGCGTTACCTTTCGGCCTGGCCACTGCTCCAAGAATGTTTACAAAGGTGCTGGGATCTCTTCTGGCGGTTCTTCGACCGCGGGGCATTGGAGTGGCGTCGTATCTGGACGACATTCTAATTCAAGCGCCATCATTTCAACTAGCCAGATCCCATACCAAACTGGTGTTATCCTTCCTGTGTACTCATGGGTGGAAGATAAATCTGGAAAAAAAGCTCCTTGTTTCCAAGTACAAGGGTAACCTTTCTAGGGACCATAATAGATTCCCTGTCAATAACAATTTTTCTGACAGAGGTCAGGAAAACAAAGTTGTTACAAAACTGTCGTGCCCTTCAGTCCGCTCTCCGGCGGCTCAATGTATGACGGTAATTGGACTGATGGTGGTGACAATGGATATCATCCCTTTTGCTCGGTTCCATCTCATAACTCTACAGCTAAGCATGCTCAGGCAATGGAATGGGGATTATACAGACCTGTCTCTTCTGATAACTCTAGATCAGGAGACAAGGGATTCTCTTCAGTGGTGGTTGTCTCTGGAACATCTATCCCAGTGAACCTGCTTTCGCAGGCCGGCTTGGGAACTCCTTGAAGGCTCAGGGACTTTGGACTCGGTCAGTCAGTTCTCCCTATAGACATTCTAGAACTGATAGCGATTCTCAATGCGTTTCTGGCCTGGCCTTGGTTAGCCACGGCCAAATGTATCAGGTTCCAGTCGGACAATATAACTTCTGTGGCTTACATCAATCATCAGGGGGGAACAAGAAGTTCCCTAGCGATGACAGAAGTATCCAAAATATTCAATGGATGGAGACCCATTCTTGTTGCCTGTCAGAGATCCACATCCCAGGATTAGACAATTGGGAGGCGGATTTCTTGAGCAGACAGATGTTCCATCCGGGGGAGTGGGAACTCCATCCAGAGGTGTTTTCCAATCTGATCCTCAAGTGGGGACAGCCAGAGTTGGATCTGATGGCACCTCGAAGGAATGCCAAACTTCCGAGATACGGGTCGAGATCCAGGGACCCCCAGGCGGCATTAATAGACGCTCTGGCGGTTCCTTGGAACTTCAATCTAGCATACATGTTTCCTCCATTTGCACTTCTTCCTCGGGTAATTGCCCGACTCAAACTGGAGAGGGCTTCGGTGATACTCATAGCACCGGCATGGCCTCGAAGAATTTGGTATGTGGCCCTGATAGAGATGGCATCTCTACCACCTTGGAGACTGCCGTTGAGGAAGGACCTTCTCATTCAGGGTCCCTTTGTCCAAATCTAGCGTCTCTGCAGCTGTCTGCGTGGAGATTGAACGCTTAATTTTATCCAAGCGTGGGTTCTCTGATCCGGTCAT
This sequence comes from Bombina bombina, assembly GCF_027579735.1. NCBI lineage: Eukaryota > Metazoa > Chordata > Amphibia > Anura > Bombinatoridae > Bombina > Bombina bombina. The sequence continues at coordinate 805,842,807 of NC_069504.1, forward strand.
AGAGACCTTGATTCAGGCTCGTAAGCCTGTAACTAGAAAAATCTACCATAACATTTGGCATAGATACTTTTATTGGTGTGAATCCAAGGGCTACTCTTGGAGTAGGGTTAGGATTCCTAGAGTTTTCTTTTCTCCAGGAAGGTCTGGAGAAGGGTTTATCTGCTAGTTCCCTAAAGGGTCGAATTTCGGATCTATCCTTTTTGTTTCACAAATGTCTAGCAGGTGTACCAGATGTACAATCTTTTTGTCAGGCCTTGGTAAGAATCAGGCCTGTGTTCAGAGTTCTTCAAGGGGCTCCATTTGAGCCTATGCATTCCTTAGATATTGAGTTGCTATCTTGGAAAGTTCTTTTTCTGGTTATTTCTTCTGCGCGAAGAGTCTAAGAACTCTTGGCGCTACAATGCGAATCTCATTCCCTTATTTTCCACTCAGATAAGGTTGTGCTTTGAACAAAATTAGGTTTTCTTCCTACAGTCGTTTTGGATAGGAACATTAACCAAGAAATTGTTGTTCCTTCCTTGTGTTCTAATCCTTCTTCCCGGAAGGAGAGACTTCTTCACAATTTAGATGTGGTTCAGGCCCTGAAGTTTATCTTCAGGCGACTAAGGACTTTTGTCAGTCCTCTTCTTTTTGTAGTTTTTTTTTCTGGCAGACATAAGGGTTTGAAGGCTACGGCTTCTTCTCTTTCTTTGTGGATGAAGAGTATTATATGTCTCGCATATGAGACTACTGGGCAGCACCCTCCTGAGTGGGTTACGGCTCATTTCACTAGGGCTGTGGCTTCCTCATGGGCATTCAAAAATGATGCTTCTGTTCCACAGATTTGCAAGGCTGCAACTTGGTGCTCTCTTCACACTTTTTTTCCAAATTTTTAAAATGTTATACTTTTGCCTCTGCTGAGGCTGTTTTTGGGTGGAAAGTTCTTCAAGCAGTGGTGCCTTCCGTTTAGGTTCCTTGTCTTGTCCCTCTCTTTTCATCCGTGTACTATAGCTTTGGTATTGTATCCCACAAGTAAGTATAAAATCCGTGGACTCGTCGTATCTTGAAAAAGAAAAGGAAATTTATGCTTACCTGATAAATTTGTTTCTTTTACGATACGACGAGTCCATGGCCCGCCCTGTTCTTTTGAGACAGGTTATTATATTTTTGTTAAACTTCAGACACCTCTGCTTTTCCTTTCTCTTCCTAACTTCGGTCGAATGACTGGGTTGGGAGGGAAGGGAGGAGTTATTTATACAGCTCTGCTGTGGTGCTCTTTGCCGCCTCCTGCTGACCAGGAGGCGATATCCCACAAGGAAAGATGAAATCCGTGGACTCGTCGTATCGAAAAAGAAACACATTTTATCAGGTAAGCATAAATTTCCTTTTTTTTTTTTTTCATCTGTCAAATGGTTGTATTTATTTGTTGAGTGTCAGGGTTTTCCCCCTGTTTTGTTTGCCATGTGCTGCTGGCAGCCATTTTAATACCCTCTCTTCCTGACTATGGTGCATTGTGGGGGATGCTGCTCATTGCCTGCACTTCCTTTTATGGCCAGACTGGTGTGCATCATCCATGTGAGACAGGATGCAGTCTCAGAATTGTGATGTCATTGCTTATTATTTAAAGGGCCTCTGTTCAGTATGCTTTGCCCTTGCGTTGTCTCAGACCTGTTTGTGAGAGTTCCTGTGTATTACCTGGCTATCTGATGTCCCTCCTGGTTCCTGATCTCTGGCTTGTTCCTGACTCTGCTGTTTTCCTTGTTCCTGATTCCGGCTCGTCTGACTACTCGCTTTGGCTCCTGATTCGGCTCGTCTGACTATTCACTAACTATTTGACTTGTGGACTTTTTATTATTTTTTGCTATTAATAAAGGTGTGATTATTTTTGCACTTCTCGTCTCAGTTTGATCCCTGGCACCCCGACATTGACTCTTCACAAATGAAAGAGAACTTACTTAGTATAATACTTTGATAAAGTGCATGAAAAAGAATGATATATATATATAATTGATTTCTTATAATTTAAATGCCAATAAGCAGTTTTTCCCAATCTTAAAGGGATAGTTTAATCAAAATGAAATCTTCATAATTCAGATAGAGCATTCAATTTTAAGCAAAATTCTAATTTACTCCCTTAATTGTTCTTCATAATCATGGTATCTTTATTTAGAAAAGCAAGAATGTAAGCCCATTTTTGGTTCAGAACCGGGGTAGCGCTTGCCGATAGGTGTCTAAATGTAGCCACCAAGAGAACGAAGAAAATTTTCAATTATGAGTAAATTAAAAAGTTGCTTAAAAACTTTATGCTCTATCTGAATCATGAAATTTTAATTTCTTTTTAATGACAGAGTCCACGGATCATCTTAATTACTAATGGGATATTCACCTCCTGGTCAGCAGGAGGAGGCACCACAGAAGAACTGTATATATATATATATATATATATATATATATATATATATATATATATATATATATATATATATATATAGCTCCTCCCTTCCCTCCCACCCCAGTCATTCTCTTTGCCTAAGTTATGAGCAAGGAGGTGGTTAATTAGGTGTTAGAAAAGATTCTTCAATCAAGAGCTGCTTTGTTCTAGGGCAGGGGTCAGCAACCTTTGGCTCCCAGATGTTTTGGAACTACATTTCCCACGATGCTGAGACACTCTTTAGGCTATCTGAGCATCGTGGGAAATGTAGTTCCAAAACATCTGGGAGCCGAAGGTTGCTGACCCCTGTTCTAGGGTATAGACGTAGTCCATATCAGTCTCTTCAGTAGAGCATTTGGTTGCTTTAGAGCAATGGGAACTTGCGGGACATAATTCTCACTGCGCCTCCCATACATTGATGCTGCCCTATTCCTGATAGCCTAAGTAAGATTTCTCAGGCTTTATCCTTTTTCCACAGGGCTATGTGAGGGAGAGGACCTCTCAAACCTGCTGAGCTGCCCTGCTGTCGGGCAGATTTTAAAGGTAAGTGCTGACTTTTTATTCTGGGTCTGGGAAGGATCTGAGTGGAAGTGGAGCACTTAATGATCTGGGACTTATCTCCTATATACAAAAGGAGGGGTTTTCAGCGACAGCACGTTATAAGCAGGCACTGAGGCTGAGGAGAATTAGGTGGTTTATATATCTGGGGGCCTTGTTTTCACTAGGACTGAGGGAAGATAAGACTCATTGGGAAGTGATATGTTTGTTACATTTAGAGGCTAAGCTGCTGTCTAGCAAGCGGTAGCCCAATTTGTCCCCAGGCTTCACATATAGTTCAGTTTGCTCCCGGTGGCTTATTTGTTTTTTTTTTTTTGTTTGTTTTTTGATTGGTAAGTAATCTTTATATTTATTTTATTATTTAATAATTTTTATTGAGGAGTTACATATTACAGTTGACATGCATATATAATAATACACAATACAGTTATAATGTTTACATTGAAATATTCTATTGTTGTTTTTTTTTTGTTTTGTTTTGTTTTTTTTTTGTTGTTTTTTTAAACATTTGTTTATTTCCAAGCACAAAGTACAATTTAACAAATACAGATTTGTCGCATAGGTAGATTTCTTGTTTAACAGAAAGGAAAGAGAATAGTTATCAATCAAGATACAATATATCAACCAAAATTTAGCAATCATTACTTAAGTTATTCTTAATTCAAAGAATCCACACAATCATATATTAAGGAGATTACTACCGTATGCTTCCCTGAGTCATACTCTTTGTTATTGTACAGTTGTGCCATTTTCCTATTTACCTAAAATAACATAGCAAAAACAAAAACACAAATAAAAGAAAAGAAAGAGAAACGAAAAAAAAAAAAAGGGGGGGAAGAAAGGAGCAAGAGAAAGGGGTCAATTGCCTCCCATTTCACATGCCCATCTTACCAGCATGGAAATATGACATTAATACCAGGAATGAGGAAATATATTATTCAAGGTCAAAGATCTGATTTATAAAAAACAGTTGGTTAATGCATATTGCAAATTATTAGATTGCTCTAAGATTAAAGTAAGCCATTTATCAAAGAAGCTTTTTATCTGTTTCTCTAGAAGCGAATTGATATTTAATTGTTCAAACATTATTTGTGAGAACACAGCTTGTTTAAATAAACCAAACGGAGGGGCAATCTTCTTCTTCCAATATCTAAGAATTAAATTACGTCCTAACAAGATCAATGTATCAATGGATTTATGAGATGTAGTACTAGTCTCATTAGTTAGAAAAAAAAACTGGTACATATCTAATGATCCATTTTCATGTAAGACTTTAGAAGCCCAATAGGACACTTTAAACCAAAACTGCCTAATTTTAGGGCAAGACCAGAAACAGTGGAGGAGATCAGCCTCCATTTTTTTACACTTAAAACAATTAGCCAATTTATTACCTGCCCATTTAGCTAATATTCTCGGTGTAATATATGAATTGTTAATTCATTTGATATGAGATTCTTTCCAAGAGGTAGGGATTCTGGCCTCTCTTACCTGCTTAATACTAAGATTGATTTTCTCTGCTGTTATTTCTTGAAAATAAAATCTCCAGGAACCAGCTAAAGTTTCTAGCCCCAATTGACCTTGTTTCGACATTAAAATGTTATATATTAACGAGATAGTATGAATGCCATTTTTATGTAGAATAATGTAATCTTCGAGCTTACCAAATTTTCTGAAGTCTTGTCTGATATTTGGTAATTCGTTTATAAAATGTCTAAGTTGCAAATATGCATAAAAGTTTTGATTTGATAAATTATATTCTTGCAGAATAGATTCAAATGTTCTAACTATGCATTCATTGTCAAGGACTTGAGAAATATAAATTAGACCATTTTCCTCCCACCTTGTAAAAATTCCTGATGTCAGACCTGGCGGGAAGAGATTGTTACCTCTAATAGGAAGATATGATGATATACGGTAATTTATGTCTAGCACAGTACATAATTTTTGCCAAGCTAAGACTACGTTACTGATGACCGATAGCTTTTTAATATATTTTGGTAATTGTGTCATTGGGCAATGGATAATGGCTTTGAGAGAGAGAGGGGCAACCATCTGTTTTTCCATCAAAGAATTTGTAAAATAGTTAGTATCTGTAATCCAGTCACAAGCAAAACGTGCAAGGATAGCTATATTGTACCATTTAATATCAGGGAGGGCAAATCCTCCATATTCTGATAACTGGAATAGTTTAGTTCTAGATAAGTAATGCCTTTTCCTATTCCAAACAAAGGATGAACAATTCTTATTATAGAGCCTTAGATCTTTATTAGAAATAAAGACAGGAAGATTTTGGAGTAGGTAAACTAATTGTGGAAAGAGAATAGACTTGATTAACATGACTCTGGCCGAGAGAGAGATAGGGAACAGGGCCCATCTATTTAATTTCTCAGAGACATTTACAAAGAAAGGCGAGAAATTGTTAGCGTACCAGAAATTGGGATTTCTGTGTAAATTTATTCCTAGATATTTAATACTTTCTGCCACCTGCAAAGGATGTTCCCTACAGCTATATTTATTCTGATGTATCCACAAAATTTCAGACTTGCTTAAATTTAATTTATATCCCGAAAAAGAACTAAATTGTTTGAACGTATTTAAGACAAGAGGGATGCTAATTTTAGTATCTTGTAAAAATAGTAGCAGATCATCAACGTAGAGTGATAAGACCATTCGTTGGTCTCCAATTTCTATGCCTGATATAGTATCTCTCCGTAAGATTGCAAGGGGCTCTATTGCAATATTAAATAAGAGGGGAGACAGGGGGCAGCCCTGTCTTGTTCCTTTAAAAATATGAAACCTAGGAGTTGGGGCACCATTAACTAAGACATACGAAGTAGGTGAGTTGTAAATGGACCTTATTAGTGAGAGAAAGTTCCCTTTAAATCCAAATCTATCAAGGGCAGTATATAAGTGATCCCATGTAACTGAGTCAAAAGCCTTCTCGGCGTCGGCGGTTAACAATGCATAGTCTTGTTTTGAACCTTGATCATTATCCTGCAACTTATACCAGAAATATTCCAATACAGAAGTAACACGACGCATATTTCTGATAGAGGATCTCCCAGGCATAAAGCCAGATTGATCCTCATGTATAATTTGTCCTATACCAGATTTAAGTCTTTTAGCCATTATAGAAGTAAGTAATTTATAGTATACATTTAAAAGTGATATAGGCCTATAAGAAGATGGGTCAAGAGGATCTTTACCTTTCTTTAATATTAGAGTAACCGCCGACGCCGAGAAGTATTCCGACATGGGCTTCCCAGCTATGAAATATTCATTGAATAATTTGACCAGAATAGGAAGTATATCACATCGAATAGTTTTATAAAATTCTGATGTGAGCTGATCAGGGCCAGGAGCCTTGTTCAACTTGGCATAGTCTATTGCCTCACCTACTTCTTCCACAGTGATGGGACTATTTAGGATTTCTAAAAAATCTAGAGAGATTTTAGAAGTTTCAACCATATTCCAAAAACCATCTTCATTTTCAAAATTAATCTCATTCGCCGCATATATATTCTGAAAATATTTATGAAAAATCTCTTTAATCTCTGATGAATCTGAACATCTAACTTGGCCAACCCTAATGGCTTCAATTATATTATTCTTCTTCCTGGCCTTGTTTAATCTAGCCAAAAATTTGGCTGATATGCCAAATTGTCCGCTGTACTTGGCATTAATTTTAATATCTTCCCTTAAAGTTTTCTCCTTAGAAAAAAGATCATATTCTTGTTTAGCCTTCTGATACTTATCCCACTGGGTTTTAGAGGTATTATTAATATAGCTTTTATAAGAGTTGCTAAGTTGATTAGCTAGCTGTATTTCGTGAGCGTGAAATTGCTTTTTCCTTTTTACCATATAGGCTTTAATTTCACCTTTAAGGTAAGCCTTAGCAGATTCCCAGTAGATCTCTATTTTGTCTAGATACTCTCTATTAAAAAATTGGTACTCTCGCCATTTCTGGCCTAGCCAGTCAGCGAACTTTTTGTCCTAAGATAGATAGTTAGGGGAAAAAAAATTATTTACAAAGGCCTAGATTTGGAGTTTTGTCGGTAACGACCCGAAAAACTAACGCCGGCTTTTTTCTGGCCGCACCATAAAAATAACTCTGGTATCGAGAGTCCACATAAAGGCTGCGTTAGGCTCCAAAAAAGGAGCGTAGAGCATTTTTAACGCAGCTTCAACTCTCGATACCAGAGTTGCTTACGGACGCGGCCAGCCTCAAAAACGTGCTCGTGCACGATTCCCCCATAGGAAACAATGGGGCTGTTTGAGCTGAAAAAAACCCAAACACCTGCAAAAAAGCCGCGTTCAGCTCCTAACGCAGCCCCATTGTTTGCTATGCGGTAACCCTTCCTACGTCTGCACTTAACACTCTAACATGTACCCCGAGTCTAAACACCCCTAACCTTACACTTATTAACCCCTAATATGCCGCCCCCGCTATCGCTGACCCCTGCATATTATTATTAACCCCTAATCTGCCGCTCCATAAACCGCCGCTACTTACATTATCCCTATGTACCCCTAATCTGCTGCCCCTAACACCGCCGACCCCTATATTATATTTATTAACCCCTAATCTGCCCCCCACAACGTCGCCTCCACCTGCCTACACTTATTAACCCCTAATCTGCCGACCGGACCTGAGCGCTACTATAATAAAGTTATTAACCCCTAACCCGCCTCACTAACCCTATCATAAATAGTATTAGCCCCTAATCTGCCCTCCCTAACATCGCCGACACCTAACTTCAATTATTAACCCCTAATCTGCCGACCGAATCTCGCCGCTATTCTAATAAATGTATTAACCCCTAAAGCTAAGTCTAACCCTAATACTAACACCCCCCTAAGTTAAATATAATTTAAATCTAACGAAATTAATTAACTCTTATTAAATAAATTATTCCTATTTAAAGCTAAATACTTACCTGTAAAATAAATCCTAATATAACTACAATATAAATTATAATTATATTAGAGCTATTTTAGGATTTATATTTATTTTACAGGTAACTTTGTATTTATTTTAACCAGGTACAATAGCTATTAAATAGTTAAGAACTATTTAATAGCTAAAATAGTTAAAATAATTACAAATGTACCTGTAAAAGAAATCCTAACCTAAGTTACAAATAAACCTAACACTAGACTATCAATAAATTAATTAAATAAACTACCTACAATTACCTACAATTAACCTAACACTACACTATCAATAAATTAATTAAATACAATTGCTACAAATAAATACAATTACATAAACTAGCTAAAGTACAAAAAATAAAAAAGAACTAAGTTACAAAAAATAAAAAAATATTTACAAACATAAGAAAAATATTACAACAATTTTAAACTAATTACACCTACTCTAAGCCCCCTAATAAAATAACAAAGCCCCCCAAAATAAAAAAAATGCCCTACCCTATTCTAAATTACTAAAGTTCAAAGCTCTTTTACCTTACCAGCCCTGAACAGGGCCCTTTGTGGGGCATGCCCCAAGAAATACAGCTCTTTTGCCTGTAAAAAAAAACATACAATACCCCCCCCAACATTACAACCCACCACCCACATACCCCTAATCTAACCCAAACCCCCCTTAAATAAACCTAACACTAAGCCCCTGAAGATCATCCTACCTTGTCTTCACCATACCAGGTTCACCGATCGGTCCAGAAGAGCTCCTCCGATGTCCTGATCCAAGCCCAAGCGGAGGGCTGAAGAGGTCCATGATCCGGCTGAAGTCTTCATCCAAGCGGGCCAGAAGAGGTCTTCCATCCGATTGAAGTCTTCATCCAAGCGGCATCCATCCGGAGCGAAGCGGCAGCATCCTGAAGACCTCCACCGCGGAACATCCATCCTGGCCGACGACTGAACGACGAATGACGGTTCCTTTAAATGACGTCACCCAAGATGGCGTCCCTCGAATTCCGATTGGCTGATAGGATTCTATCAGCCAATCGGAATTAAGGTAGGAATATTCTGATTGGCTGATGGAATCAGCCAATCAGAATCAAGTTCAATCCGATTGGCTGATCCGATCAGCCAATCAGATTGAGCTCGCATTCTATTGGCTGTTCCGATCAGCCAATAGAATGCGAGCTCAATCTGATTGGCTGATCGGATCAGCCAATCGGATTGAACTTGATTCTGATTGGCTGATTCCATCAGCCAATCAGAATATTCCTACCTTAATTCCGATTGGCTGATAGAATCCTATCAGCCAATCGGAATTCGAGGGACGCCATCTTGGGTGACGTCATTTAAAGGAACCGTCATTCGTCGTTCAGTCGTCGGCCAGGATGGATGTTCTGCGGTGGAGGTCTTCAGGATGCTGCCGCTTCGCTCCGGATGGATGCCGCTTGGATGAAGACTTCAATCGGATGGAAGACCTCTTCTGGCCCGCTTGGGTGAAGACTTCAGCCGGATCATGGACCTCTTCAGCCCCCCGCTTGGGCTTGGATCAGGACATCGGAGGAGCTCTTCTGGACCGATCGGTGAACCTGGTATGGTGAAGACAAGGTAGGATGATCTTCAGGGGCTTAGTGTTAGGTTTATTTAAGGGGGGTTTGGATTAGATTAGGGGTATGTGGGTGGTGGGTTGTAATGTTGGGGGGGGGGGGTATTGTATGTTTTTTTTTACAGGCAAAAGAGCTGAATTTCTTGGGGCATGCCCCACAAAGGGCCCTGTTCAGGGCTGGTAAGGTAAAAGAGCTTTGAACTTTAGTAATTTAGAATAGGGTAGGGCATTTTTTTATTTTGGGGGGCTTTGTTATTTTATTAGGGGGCTTAGAGTAGGTGTAATTAGTTTAAAATTGTTGTAATATTTTTCTTATGTTTGTAAATATTTTTTTATTTTTTGTAACTTAGTTCTTTTTTATTTTTTGTACTTTAGCTAGTTTATTTAATTGTATTTATTTGTAGCAATTGTATTTAATTAATTTATTGATAGTGTAGTGTTAGGTTAATTGTAGGTAATTGTAGGTAGTTTATTTAATTAATTTATTGATAGTCTAGTGTTAGGTTTATTTGTAACTTAGGTTAGGATTTCTTTTACAGGTACATTTGTAATTATTTTAACTATTTTAGCTATTAAATAGTTCTTAACTATTTAATAGCTATTGTACCTGGTTAAAATAAATACAAAGTTACCTGTAAAATAAATATAAATCCTAAAATAGCTCTAATATAATTATAATTTATATTGTAGCTATATTAGGATTTATTTTACAGGTAAGTATTTAGCTTTAAATAGGAATAATTTATATAATAAGAGTTAATTAATTTCATTAGATTTAAATTATATTTAACTTTGGGGGGTGTTAGTGTTAGGGTTAGACTTAGCTTTAGGGGTTAATACATTTATTAGAATAGCGGCGAGATTCGGTCGGCAGATTAGGGGTTAATAATTGAAGTTAGGTGTCGGCGATGTTATGGAGGGCAGATTAGGGGTTAATACTATTTATGATAGGGTTAGTGAGGCGGATTAGGGGTTAATAACTTTATTATAGTAGCGCTCAGGTCCGGTCGGCAGATTAGGGGTTAATAAGTGTAGGCAGGTGGAGGCGACGTTGAGGGGGGCAGATTAGGGGTTAATAAATATAATACAGGGGTCGGCGGTGTTAGGGGCAGCAGATTAGGGGTACATAAGGATAACGTAGGTGGCGGCGCTTTGCGGTCGGCAGGTTAGGGGTTAATAAGTGTAGGCAGGTGGAGGCGACGTTGAGGGGGGCAGATTAGGGGTTAATAAATATAATACAGGGGTCGGCGGTGTTAGGGGCAGCAGATTAGGGGTACATAAGGATAACGTAGGTGGCGGTCGGCAGATTAGGGGTTAAAAAATTTTTTCCGAGTGTCGGCGATGTGGGGGGACCTCGGTTTAGGGGTACATAGGTAGTTTATGGGTGTTAGTGTACTTTAGAGCACAGTAGTTAAGAGCTTTATAAACCGGTGTTAGCCCAGAAAGCTCTTAACTACTGACTTTTTTCCTGCGGCTGGAGTTTTGTCGTTAGATGTCTAACGCTCACTTCAGAAACGACTCTAAATACCGGAGTTAGAGAAATCCCATTGAAAAGATAGGATGCGCAATTGACGTAAGGGGATCTGCGGTATGGAAAAGTCACGGCTGAAAAGTGAGCGTTAGACCCTATTTTGAGTGACTCCAAATACCGGCGGTAGCCTAAAACCAGCGTTAGGAGCCTCTAACGCTGGTTTTCACGGCTAACGCCAAACTCTAAATCTAGGCCAAAGTTAGTAGTAGTAATGTTTTTAGTCGCTATATTCAAAGAAATAACAGGGTGATCTGAGATCACTATATCAGCAATATGGGTATCAATATCCATCGCTAGCATGACACTAGGAATTAGATAGAAGTCTATTCTAGATAGCGCTCTATGAGACTTAGACTCACAAGAGAATAATTGAGAGTCCGGATGTTTAATACGCCATATATCATGGACCTTTAAATTATTACAGATCTGACGGAATATTTTAGCCTTGACATTAGAGAATTTAGAATTATTTGGAGAACGTCTATCTAGAGACGAGGTTGGAATAAGATTAAAATCTCCTACAAGAATCAGATTTTGTCCAATATACTGAGATAGAAACATAATAAGTTGATTCCAAAATAATATGTCTACCTGATTTGGTGCGTATATATTGCAAAAAATATATTTAATATTCCCTATCTCAATCTCGACCAGCAGCCATCTGCCCTCTTTATCGGAGATGTGTTTCAAAATTTTGTAAGATAGATCTTTATTAAACAGTATGGCTACCCCTCTCTTCTTCCTATTACATGAGGAAGCAATCACATGGCCCACCCACTTTGATTTAAGTTTGCTTACTTCTATAGCCGTAAGATGTGTTTCTTGTAAAAAGGCAAGATCCGGTTTATGTTTACCTAAATGTTTAATGACCAGCTTCCTTTTGATAGGGGAATTTATTCCACCTATATTCCACGAGACACATTTAAACATTTCTCCTGCTCTTCATGCTTTTATATCGGATATGAAAAGGGAGACAAGGATGGGAAACAGAGGAACAAAGTAAAAGAAGAAGAAGAGAGAAGAAAAAAAAAAATAAAAAAAAAAAATCAACAAAAACAAAACAACTAAAAACAGAATTTTGTGTAACAGATAGCAACATCTCAAGGGATCCAAAAATATGTTTACAGCTTTTAATTCGATCCCTTGTCTATAAGCTAATTTTTGATTCAATACAGAATTGTCTGGCTTCTTGTTCGGTTAACAAGGTATGTGTAGTGTCCTGATCTTCTATTATTATTTTGGCTGGATAAATTAGCTTAGCTTTGTATCCTGCATTAATTAACTTGGTGCAGAAGGGTGCCATAATTTTCCTTCTTTGAGAAGTTTCACTGGAGTAATCCTGGAAAATCAGGATTTTGGCTTCCCCTATCTGCAACAAGCCAGTTTTATGGTAGGATCTTAAGAGAGTCATTTTATCTTGATAATTTTGAAATTTAATCATAACTGGTCTACACTTAATGGTTCCATTCAGCAATTTCCTCTGAGGGCCTACTCTGTGTGCTCTTTCAATCAACAGGGGAGTATTCTGTTGTTGCGCCCCTAGTATTTGCGGGAGAGATGTGGAAGCAAAGTGTAAAAGGTCAGTAAATTCACTGGACTCTGGCAAACCAACAATTTTTAAATTATTGCGACGAGAGCGGTCCTCAAGATCTGTTATACGATCCTGTAAATTTTTGATATATTTATTATGATCTGAAAGTTGAGTTGCTTGACTATTTATAGCATCCTCTGTTTCAGAGACTCTATTTTCAACCTCATTGAGCCTATCTGAGAATTGCCTTACCTCTGCTGTCAAGTTAGCCATCTGAGACTGAAGCAACTCAAATTGGGGTAAAAAAAATTCTGACAACTGGTTTACCATCTGCTGTATATCAGTTTTAGCTGGTAAGGACTCTTTAACTACTTCAGGTTGGATATCTGAGACACGTATTTTCTTGTCTTTATTTTTAACTGGCATATTAGGCGAGTTAATTTTAGAAGCTGTAATATATTTGTCCATATATACCACGCGCTTCTTCCCTTGGTGAATACTCTATTCTGTGAGGATAGTGTGTGAAGTGCAAGGAAAGAAAGGGAGAAAAAAAAAAAAAAAAAGGGAAAGCCGGGGCAATTAGCGCCTATCTGTGCGTGTAGTGCCTGTGTATACAAATAAATAAGTGAAAATGTCTATGTGTTAAAATAAAAAATACAAAAGGAATGATTTAATCAGTGCATATACTGTGATATGGTAAAAAGGGGAAAAAGCGGGGATATGTTCTAAAACAAAAAACCAAGTTTTATAGTATATTACACAAAAGCCAATATGTTAAATGTCTTTCTATTTAGTTTGTCAATACCTGCAAAACCTTATATCTATCATTCTTAAAGTAGCAAACCTAGCACAATAGATAGAATACTTGTATAGTCATAATATAAGAGTATATATAAATATAGATAAAGATAAATATAGATATATCTGATAGAATACTAGTAGCAAATTCACAGTAGAGAGGATTTTCCACAACAAAGACAACAGTGAGAGGTCTTAGGCCCTAATAAGCAAGATTTAAATAGCTAGACCAGAGATCTTTACATAAAGTTAGGCCCACCTCTTTTTTTTTTTTAAACTCTTGAACCGTTTGCCTTGTTGCTATGTTAGCCTCTTAATTTGAAATAACATATTTAAATCTTTTACAAGCCTAAATGCAGAAAACAAGCAGACTTTTGGAACTGTCCACATTAATATTTAGCATTCAACGTATTAAAGTGTCCAGGTGTTATCACAATTACTTGGACCCACGCTAGTACCGTGCAACCACAGACCAGCGATGGCAAAGTTCTCTTTACTTTAGAGGAAACAAGACAGAGCACATATTCATAGCAAAGAGCCCTTATGGGGAGCCTTTAAAAAAAAAGCAACAGCCAAATAATACTCAGTGAATATGCCTTCAACAACTTATTGCAGGAACTTTAAATCAAATTAGTACTGTGCAGCAACAGTCCAGTGACAGCGAGAAAATGCACAGTTCTTTTAATTCAGGAAAGAAAGATGATGCATATAGTCATATGAGAAGCCCTTATAAAAGGACATATATACTTGCACTTTCCAGATTGTGAAGAAGCCGGTCAGCAGGTTTTTTAGCCAAATCCAATGTGGAATGCCGACTGCAATAGATCCAGTAGCGGTTTCTAGAAAGAGCTGGCTCTATTGTTGTTAGTACAGGTGTTGTTTTAAAAACATTCTTATAAATCCTGAGTCCTCATTTTTTGTCCCTTTGAGTAATAAAGTAGACCACTCTTGGGTCCTCCAATTTGAAGTATAAACATGTAAATAGGGTTTTCATAGGGATAGGGGAAAACTTTGGGGAGAACTTAGCTATAAGATAAAAATATATTGAAACATCCCAGATGGGGACCACAACTCGACCACACAGTACCAATATAGTAACAAAGATAAATTGCATCCTGCTTAGGCCCACATACTTTGAACACCAATGCTGAAATAATTATAAATAAGAGCAGTGTTGCACTATAAGATCCCAATTGCTGAGACTAAAAATATTTGATGTTGTTTTCATCTCCCGCGGCTCCGGCCACTAGCCGCAGGAAATTGTATTTATGTCTTCACTCCAAAAAAAAAAAAATAAAAGTAGTGACTAGAACTATTTTAGAGCAGAAATCTTTTCTAATAGGTATGAACTTATGTAAAAAAAGAAATAACATATAACTATTAAACTGTGAAGGGACACAATAGTTTCACCTAGCACCGCTAAATGTCCCACTGCTGTGGATCAAGTCCCCATTGTATGGTGGTCAGTGTATTCAAGGTAGTATAACATTATCATCCCCAGGATTTGGTGCGTAAGTAAAAGAGAGTCTCTGTAAAAGTTGAGGGGATTTCCTTGCAGGAATGTGTTGCAATATTCCAATGGGAAATAGCATTGTGAGCTAGCCTCATGCAAAGCCCTCTAAGAGTGCCCGCCAAGTAAACGGTTAGTTTGCGTGAGGCTTCTGTTTGATTGCAGCTCTTGACATATGCATCCATGGTTGCAGCGGTCACTGGCTTTGGGAGTGAAGATTTTGCAAATGCAACCTTCCGAGAGCACCCCATAAGCTCCCGCGAGGCTACCACCGACAGTAACTGCTCTCCCATCTGTGGAGATTCTTCTAATATGCCCAATGGGACATTGGTCTTTAGTGCTGTGCTCAATACCTGGGATACCATATGTGATGTTGCGCAGAGGCCGCTCAGCACCTCCGGAGGTTTCATACTATGCAGCGAGCCACTTAGTAAAGTATGGGTTTCTGTCAACTGCCAATGCCTTTTTAACAGTCGGCCACTTTTAGGGTATTGAGCTTTCGACAGCTCGTCTGTAGATGTGATTTGTTTCACTCATAGTGTCATGCTGTGATATCAGAGAGGCAGGCAGGGCACCATCGGTGCTTTCATGATACATTGCCTTTTTATCTTTAGGAACTTTGATATCGCCTTGGGTATAAGCTGGATGACCCAATATCTGTTTGACGTGTTGCGCAGCTTGTTTAACAGTGCTGGTTGTTTGTTTCTGAATACCGCTTTGCTCATCTGGTGGGATGTGTGCAGGACATAAGACTATTGTGGGCTCAGTAAAAGATGATGTGGGAGTCCGATTGTGGCACAGGAGCTGTAACATATATTCCGATGGCGCTTTGTCTAGTAGCCTCTGCATGAGGGCCTCAAGTTTCTGAAAGTGAGCATCATGTTGCTGCCACATGGTTTCATCATCCATATTTGCCGTCACGTCTCGCTGTAGTGGGGAGTATCTTAAGAACTGGGTTGTATTAAATCGATAGTATAATGCTGTATTATTTAGTAATGTTAGTTCCAGTTGTGGTCAGTTACCTCAGTGTGCCGAGGGGGGAAACGCTGCCTGTTGCAAGCCCCCACTTAAGGCCTATATAATCCAATCCTGGGCTCTGGTATCACAAATACAGCCAGAAAGACAGTGGTATGCTCATGGTAGAGCAAGGTAGTGTTATAATGGTCTAGGTTAGGTTTCTTGCTGTAAGAAGTGGACAATAATCGGCGGATTAAGTGCCAATCCACCAGAGCTCATGGAGAGTGTAACCGCTCAGGATTGCTATTTGGACACGCCCCCCGGTTTATTTGTTTTAACATTCATAATGGCGACCGGGAGATTGCATGTTGTAACGCCCACAATGGGCGGAGCTACATGTGGCTCCAATTTGGGCTGCGCACTTTTCTTCTCCACGTCCGAGTTCGAAAACGGAAGGAGGAGTTTCTGTTTAACACTGTACTTAGTGTTTTCCCATATAAGTGGGGCCGGACAGCGTTACAGTTACGTTCAGGACCTTTTATGCCTAAAATGTAGACAGTTCGTTTTCTAAAGGCTTTTGTTTTAAAAAATAAAGTTTGTGGTCAGATGGGTACCTCAGCAGGCTGTTGACAGGTTGTGCAGTATCTGCGTACTAAGTTAACTTCCTTCTGCACATAAAAATAAAAAATAATGTTTTAAAATTTAAAGAAACAGTAACGGTTTTTTATGTGATTTTTTTTTTTTCTTCTAAAAATGTAAACTGTTTACTTGTTTAACTCATCCTGTAGACAGGATGGACCAAGAGGCCCTACTGGTGTCTCTTGTTTTAAGCTTTGATGTCTATATGGTACTTACAATCCTTTATGTTCCTCATCTATTGAGAGAAAATTTTATAAAAATAGGTTTTTTTCTGAACCTACTCCTTCTAAGGCGCATGCTGTTTAGGAGTCTATTGACAATGGTCAAGTTATGCCACAAATTTCTCCCATAGTGTCCCAAAAAATGTTATAGCCCACATGCAGTGCCCTGTGCTTCCTCTCACAATCCACTTAGTTACCTTGCATTTCATGCATTTTCTATTTTTCCCACTCTGTAGGGAAAAGTGCAAGAGGATATATTTTCAATCAGTTAGTGTGATTGATTTAGTAGTAGCTATTACGAAGGTTTTTTCCCTGTAACCTGAAAGAGGAAGATACTTAGGTAGTTTTTGAGGGGGAATTCTTAGACTCAGATGGGGTAATTTCCTTACCTGATTCTGAGGTGGTTTTCTTTCAGTTTTAGCTTGAATACCTCCATTTGTTACTTGAAAAGGTTTTTGGCTACCCTGGGCGACTCCGACACTACCGGCGTAGTCTATCCTAGAGTCCAGTAACTTATACTAATATTGTGACTTGCCCTTCATGGTGGATGTATTTTCTGTACCAGATAGGGCTATACAGATATTTGCTCAGGAATCGAAGAAACTGGTTATTACCTTTTTTCTCCTTTCCTATATTAAATAGGATGCTTTATATAGGAGACTCTATAACTGAGTATTTGCAGTAGGGAGATACTATTCCCATA
Source organism: Bombina bombina (assembly GCF_027579735.1). NCBI lineage: Eukaryota > Metazoa > Chordata > Amphibia > Anura > Bombinatoridae > Bombina > Bombina bombina. The sequence continues at coordinate 805,860,191 of NC_069504.1, forward strand.
GTGGATAGTAGTTCCTTCTGGAGCTTATGCAGGAGAAGAACCCTATGGATAGAATTTTGAGGGTTTAAATGGACAACCTGCAGTTGGTATGGCTACTGTCTCCAGTGCAGCGGTGTACTGGTTTGATGTGTTGTCTGTTTCTATTGGACAGACACCCTCCCCTTTGAAGGGATAGTATAAAGGCCTTTAAGTGAGTAATCTCCATTAATACAGAGGAGTGTTATGCTGGGCACTATGATTCGGGCTTTGCCATACTGGCCCGCAGAGCATTATGGTTAAAATCTTGATCTGCGGATGTTTCATCTACAGAATAAGACAAAAAATAAGCGAGAGGACGTTAGAGATAATTTCAGTTCTTCCGAGTTTTCTGGGGAAATACTTTCCCTCCTTCTCCCAAGCAGGAGCAGTCTAAGCCTTCTAGTACCCCCAGTCAGGCTTAGAATAGGGGAAAACAGCCCAAGAACCCTGCTGTTGAATCAGAGACAGCATGAGGGGCGTGCACCCGATCCGTAAGGGGCAGGTTTTTCCTTCTTCGATCAAGCTTGGGTTTGTGATTTCAGGATCACTTGGGGACTTTGTGTCCCTGGGATACGAATTAGAGTTCAAGTATTCCTCCCAGGGGCAGGTTTCTGCTTTCAAGATTATCGGCTGGCAAGAGTAGAGGCGTTCTTACACTATGTAGGAGACCTCTCCAACCTGGGAGTGATAGTTCCTCTTTCAATTGGGATCTAAAATAGACCGAAAGGTTCCCTCTTAGGTTCCTAAGAGTCTAAACAAACTCCTCAGAGTACCCTCCTTCAAGATAGAAACTATTCGTTCCATTCTCACTTTGGTCCAGGAGGGTCAATTTAATGACGCATACTTGCATATTCCCATTCACAGGGATCATCACAAGTTTCTAAGGTTTGCCTTTCTAGAAAACACTTCAATTTGTGGCTTGCCCCAGCTCCCGAAATTTTCAAAAGGGTTCTGGGATTGCTGTTGGCAATGCTTCGGTCATGGGGCATTGCAGTAGCACCCTGTCTGGACAACATCCTAGTCCAGGCGCCATCCTTACAACAAGCAAGATCCCACGTAGACATGGTGTTATGCTTTCTGAGAGCTCACAGATGGAAGGTAAATTTGGGAAAGAGTTCCTGAGTCCCAAGAACAAGGGTTACTTTCTTGGGAACAATAATAGATCCCTATCAATGAAGATTTTTCTGACTTGTCTAGCTCTTCAGTCCACTACTCGGCCATAAGAGACCTCTGCAGTTATGTATGCTCAGGCAATAGAACGGAGATTATGCGGACTTGTCTCCTTGAATACTTCTGGAGCAGGAGACAAGGAATTTTCTTCAATAGTGGTTGTCTCTGGATCATCTCTCCCAGGGAACCTGCTTTCGCAGACCATCTTGGGTGATTGTGACATCAGACACCAGCCTTCTAGAGTGGGGAGCAGTCTGGGGTTCCCTAAAGGCTCAGGGAGTTTGGACTCAGTCAGAGTCTGTTCTTCCTATAAACATCCCGGAGCTGAGAGCAATCTTCAATGCTCTTCTGGCCTGGCCTCAGTTAGCCTCGGTCCAGTTTATCAGGTTCCAGTTTGACAACATAACTTCCGTGGCTTACATCAATCATCAGGGAGGAACGAGGAGTTCCTTAGCAATGACAGAGGTAACCAAGATAATTCAGTGGGCGGAGGCCCATTCTTGCTGCCTGTCAGCGATCCACATCCCAGGGGTGGACAACTGGGAGACGGACTTCCTGAGCAGACAGACCTTTCATCCGGGGGAGTGGGAACTCCATCCGGAAGTGTTCGCCAGCCTGATTCTCAAGTGGGGTCAGCCGGAAATAGATCTCATGGCATCTCGACAGAATGCCGAGCTACCGAGATATGGGTCGAGGTTCAGGGTCCCCCAGGCGGAACTGATGCTTCGGCGGTTCCTTGGACCTTCAGTCTAGCATATCCATTTCCTCCATTTGCGCTTCTTTCTTGGGTCATTTCTTGAATCAAGCAGGAGATGGCATCAGTGATCCTCATTACACCTGCTTGGCCTTGCAGGATTTGGTATGCATATCTGGTGGACATGTCATCTCTGCCACCTTGCAGACTTCTGTTGAGAAAGGACCTTCTAATTCAAGGACCCTTCCTTCTCCCAAATCTATTTTCTCTGAAGCTGACTGCTTGGAGATGGAACGCTTAATTTTATCCAAGCGGGGTTTTTCTGACTCGGTCATAGAGACCATGATTCAGGCACGTAAACCTGTAACTAGAAGGATTTACCATAAGATATGGCGTAAATTGGTGCAAATCCAAGGGTTACTCATGGAGTAGAGTTAGGATTCCTAGAATTTTGTCTTTTCTCCAAGAAGGTTTGGAGAAAGGTTTATCGACAAGTTCCCTAATAGGAGCAGTGATCAGATGAGGTTGTGGTTTTTGGTAGGTACTGGGGCCCGGCCTGGAGCAAGGGTGGCATGGGTCTGGCGCCGGTCATCTACGTATTGGTCGGCCAGGATGGCCGCCTGATCAGCAGTCCTTGGTTTCCTATCTTTAATCCAGTCCCGGATCTCGGCTGGGATCCGGGAGTAAAATTGCTCCAGGAGGATGAGCTGCAGTGTGTTTACGTGACAACCTGTAATCCAGGAGTTGAAGGTATGGGCTAACCAGTGGGTCCACTCAGTATATGGCTGCCCTTCTTGTCTGTGTAGATCCCTGAACTTCAGTCGATGGGCCTCTGGGGTGAGTCCGTACTGGGTAAGGATGTGTTCATAGTCCTTTTTCTCCTCGGGAGGAACAGTCTGGAAAGCTTCTGCCGCCTTGCCGGCCAGCTTTCCAGCCAAGATTGGGACTTGGTCTGTCATGGCAATCCCATGCAACCTGCACTGGGTCTCAAAGTACTGGAGGTAGCAGTCGACCTCTTCAGCCCCATCATCCTTAAATGCCTGGAAAAACATGGCTCCCCCCCGATCTTTCTTGAGCTTCAGAATGCGAATCTGGCTGCCCTTGGATATAGTCCTAGCGACAACTTCTCGGGACGGGTTAGGTCCCAGGAGGGATATTTGTCATCGGATTTGATCATCCAGGCTGGAGGTCGTAGTCCCCTGGGAGGAGGTGTTTGTGGTGTCACTGTCTCAGCTACCACTCGCTTCCATATCGGGGCCCCTAACCTGGTCATCTGCCATCAGCTCAGCTATAATTGCTTCTCCTGTCTTGCTGCCGGTAGCTATTCCTCTAGTATGCAGCAAGGCTTTGTGCTTCTTTCTGGAGCCAATCATAGTGCTCCATCTACAGAAGTCTTCAGGTGGTGGCATGAACGTTCCAGGTATATGGAAGCATCCCACCGCTGCCACCACTGTGACGGATCCCCTGCTACCTCGACTGAGTAGCTCCGCCATCTTCCAACGATCTTCCAACACCTGGAACTAGCCGCTATGTTGCAGAGGGAAAGTGATTTCAGCAATCCCCACCCAAATAACTAGACAACTAGCATTTAGGTGGAACAAAGAAGAACTGACTTTATTGCTAAACACACACTCCTTTTATACACAAAGCTAATCTTGGTAAGATACTGGACAATCAAACAATTTTCCTGCCCCTCCAGACAGACCGGCGCCTCTTATAGCAGTCACAGTCCCACGGAATGCCAGGGGTGGCAGTTTCTAGGTGATCCCAGTGAAGCGGCGGCACTTCCAGGGTGTCACAGTCCAAAAGGCGGCATGTTTTATTACTGGGGACCGAAGATGCAGTCCATTGAAGTTATGGGAGTAGGGGTGTCCAAAACCCCGGTTCCCTAAGGAGCTCCCCTCCGGTAATTCCCCCACCTCTTCTCCTCCCTAGAGGCTACCAATTCCCAAAAGTGCGGAAATCTGGGGCAAAGGGCCGCTGGAGCAACCAGGGGTAAAGTTAGCGGTTGTCCTGCTGCTCTGTGGCCGACCAGCAGTTCGGCCACCCTAGGAGGGTTTTTCCGGTCAGAGACCAGCTCTTCTCTGACAAAGTAAGAACACAAAAACAAGCACTCCTAGGGATCAGGGTTGCTCTGAGAAACCCGAAACCGATGAGAAACAACAGGGTTGAGGTAGTAGGGGGGGTAGGGGTTAATCCTTGCAGCCCGGTGCTCGTGGCACCCTCCATGTTGAAAGAAGAACTTCTGAGATATACAAATCATGATTTTTAGGGTATGTGAGGAAAAAATTAAGGGACACTAAACGCAGTTTTTTTTCTTTAATGATTCAGATATAGCATGCAATTTTAAGCAACTTTCTAATTTACTCCTATTATTAATTTTTCTTCGTTCTCTTACTATCTTTATTTAAAAAGCAGGAATATGATGCATAGGAGCTGGCCTATTTTTGGTTGAGAACCTGGGTTATGCTTGCTTATTGGTGGGTAAATGTAAGCCTCCAATAAGCAAGTGCTATCCATGGTGCTGAACCTAAAATGGGCTGGCTGCTAAGATTTACATTTATGATAAAGATAAGAGAACGAAGAAAACTTGATAATAGGAGTAAATTAGAAAGTTACTTAAAATTTCATGCTCTATCTGAATCATGAAAGAAACAATTTGGGTTCAGTATCCCTTTAAGCATAACATAATAATGGAACAGTAATATGGGCATTTATATATTTATTTAATTGTTAATATTTCACTAAAGTTTAGGAAAATCCCCATTTTTGTTTCAGTAAGCTCATAGTATGGTTTGTTCAAAATTACTAAATTACATTGCAAAAATTGTCCTATTGATACTAGTCAATTCTGTTAAGAATGACCAAGGAAAAATCACTCTAGCCAGAGAGTAAGAGTCTAAAGGCTAAAGAGTCTTACAAAAGTGTTACTAAGCTACTGAACGATCTCTGAGCTGCAGTCTGTTGATTAATGGTTTTTAAGAGCCAATCCTAAACAGTTTAAAGTTGGAATCCTAACCTATATCTTTGTTCAAATGCATCTTTGTTTTCCATAGAAAAAGATAATACATACTAGGGCTTAACAGTAGACACCTGCTTACACAAAACCAAGAGCTTGTTGATATTATGAATAATGTAATTATTTGGTACATGACAAATTTTAGTCGTATACTGAGTCTACAGGTTGTATTGTGTATCCCTCTGTATTTATCACCAACCAGTGGCCAATCTTATCAAAGAGTGACAGCACCACTTTTTGTATACATAGTAAACAGGAACAGGATTATAAAGAGGAATGGGGCTTGGTCATTATTATTTCAGAGAAATTTAAAATTTAGTAAACAAGGCAGCATTGCAGCCAGTAAGGACAGTTGAATACTTAGTTGCATTAGGAGAGGTATTAGTAGCAGAAATAGCAAGGTTCTTATGCTATTTTAGAGATCACTCGGTCTCTATCTCGGTGGTGTGGGAAGGTTAGGAGGGGGACGGGAGTGGGTGGGACCACTATGCTACAGGAAAATCTTCCCATACCGGCGGGGGGGGGAATACCTTGTCTTACACATTTTGGCTTGTGTACACAGGCTTTAAGACTAGTATATAAATAAACTAGAAACTGTCCAAAGCAAGGCTACTAAAATGGTACATGGTCTAAAATATAAAACATTCAAAAAAATAATCTGACCTAAATATGTATAGTTTAGAAGGGAAATGTTGATATGATATAAACCTTCAAACACATGAAGGGAACTAGAAGCTGAAAACATTTTCCACAAAAAAAAAAAATGCCAAAACAAGGGGCCGCAATCGTAAAGGGAGAATATACATCAATTGTCATATAACTGCATGTAATAGACACTACTATAAAAAAATAATATGCACAAATACTGATATAAAAATCCAGTATAAAACTGTTTAAAAACTTAGAAGCTTTCAGTTGCAAAGGTTAGCTGGAACACCCACTGAAAGTGGCTGTAGAGCAGAACCCCACCCCCCTTCCTCTGCACATGAAAAGACCCTTTACACAAACAGAAGCAAGCTGGAGTAGGTATACATTATTATTATTATCATCATTTATGCTGTAGCGCTGGGTACAATGATAGGGGTATACAATGACAAGGATTTGTGATAAAATAAAAAACATAACAAAACTAAAATCTAGTACAGGAGGAAAAGGGCCCTGCTCCGGAGAGCTTACAGTCTACAGGTTTAGGGTGCAGAGACATGAGGTTGGGGTAGCTTGTCACATCGGTTGTAGTTGCAGCAGTGAGTCAGGCCGTTCATGTATTAGTTTGGTTCAGATGAGGGATAGAGGAGAGATGTTAAGCCTCTCTGAATAGGTGGGTTTTCAAGGAGCGTCTGAAGCTATACAAGGTTGGAGACAGTCTTATGGAGTGGGGAGTTCGAGAGGACAGGAGCAGTATGTGCAAAGTCTTGGAGGAGTGGGACGTAGAGATAACGGGAGTGGAGAGACATAGGTCAGAGGTTGATCGAAGAGGACGGGATGGGAAATATTTCACTATGAGAGAGGAAATATAGTTGGGAGTTTTTTGAGTAAGGAAGGGACGAATTCTGGAAATGTTGCGTAGGTGTGAACGGTAGGATTTGGTAATTGCTTGTATATGTGGGTTGAATGTGAGCTCTGAGTCTAGTGTGACCCCAAGACAGCAGACCTGAGGTGAGGTGTTGAGAATAGAGTCTCCAACCGTCAGAGAAATGTCAGGTGTTGGATGCCTCGAAGAGGGGGGAATAAGAAGCAGCTCAGTTTTGGGCAGATTCAGTTGGAGGTAGTGTGAAGACATCCAAGAGTAAATTGCAGAGAGGCTGTTGGAAATCTGGTTGAGTAAAGAGGGAAAGATATCAGAAGAGGAAAGATAGGAGTCTGAAAATCAGAGCAATGTTATTTAAAAAATAAGCAAAACTATACATAAAAAAAAACAAACAACCACCTGTATGGCCTATATAAATGGATCATCTACAAAACATTTATGCAAAGAAAAATTTAGTGTATAATGTCCATTTTAAGTTAGAGGGTAGCAGATTAAGGAGAAATGTGAGGAAGCATTTTTTTACAGAAAGGATGGTGGATTCATGGAAAAAACTTCCAATTGAGGTGGTAAACACAAAGACTGTAAAGGAATTACATACAATAAAAAGTGCAATCTTGTATGAAAACATTACCAATTAATAAATAAGAGCATAGTATTTGCACAAATTGTAAAAGAATTGCAATATACCTTGGATTTCTAAATACAATCATGACAAAGTTTTCATGAAACATACAAACAAAAGGTGAAACTATGCGTTGGATCTAACCTTATACACAGCTATACCTCATATCATCTTGAGAAAAGGGAGGTGTTGGAGTAGATCAACTTGAAATTAGTGGCATCTGTTGGACCAATGTAAACAAAATAATTGTATGGAAAGAAAATAAAAAGGAAATAACATAAAGAGTCTCATTTGGACCCCTGGTAAACATTAAAATTTTGCTGTATCTGCGGCATTATCTGTTTTTTCTATGCTGGGAAAACGCAAGAGGAAAATTAGACATTCAGATAGTAAGGTTTCTGTTTCACCTACTGCTACGTAGGTTGCCGTCCCTCATAAGTCTGATGAGGAGGATACGTCAGTAGCCTCTGAGGGTGAAATCTCAGATTTGGACAGTATTATTCCTTCACCTGATACTGAAGAAGCAAACTTCAGAATTAAGCTTGAACACCTTTGTGTACTGTTAAAGGAAGTATTGGCTACTTTGGATGACACTTCTGTAGTTGTCAACACTAAGAAGTCTAGTAAACTTAATAAATACTATGATGTTCCTTCCTCTGTGGAAGTTTTTCCTCTCCCAGACCGTGTGACAGAGATTATTTCACAGGAATGGGAGAAGCCAGGGATTCCTTTCTTCCTGTCTCCCGTATTAAAAAAGATGTTTCCTGTTGCTGACTTCATTAAAGATTCTTGGCGCACAGTGCCTAAAGTAGAAGGGGCTATTTCTACTCTGGTTAAGAGAACTACGATCCCTATAGAGGATAGCTGCTCTTTCTTTCATGTAATTAGCAAGAGTCCATGAGCTAGTGATGTATGGGATATACATTCCTACCAGGAGGGGCAAAGTTTCCCAAACCTTAAAATGCCTATAAATACACCCCTCACCACACCCACAATTCAGTTTTACAAACTTTGCCTCCTATGGAGGTGGTGAAGTAAGTTTGTGCTAGATTCTACGTTGATATGCGCTCCGCAGCAGGTTGGAGCCCGGTTTTCCTCTCAGCGTGCAGTGAATGTCAGAGGGATGTGAGGAGAGTATTGCCTGTTTGAATTCAATGATCTCCTTCTACGGGGTCTATTTCATAGGTTCTCTGTTATCGGTCGTAGAGATTCATCTCTTACCTCCCTTTTCAGATCGACGATATACTCTTATAAATATACCATTACCTCTGCTGATTTTCGTTTCAGTACTGGTTTGGCTTTCTACAAACATGTAGATGAGTGTCCTGGGGTAAGTAAGTCTTATTTTCTGTGACACTCTAAGCTATGGTTGGGCACTTTTTTAATAAAGTTCTAAATATATGTATTCAAACATTTATTTGCCTTGACTCAGGATGTTCAACATTCCTTATTTTCAGACAGTCAGTTTCATATTTGGGATAATGCATTTGAATCAAATATTTTTCTTACCTTAAAGATTTGACTTTTTTCCCTGTGGGCTGTTAGGCTCGCGGGGGCTGAAAATGCTTCATTTTATTGCGTCATTCTTGGCGCTGACTTTTTTGGCGCAAAAAATCTTTTCTGTTTCCGGCGTCATACGTGTCGCCGGAAGTTGCGTCATTTTTTACGTTCTTTCGCGCCAAAAAATGTCGGCGTTCCGGACGTGGCGTCATTTTTGGTGCCAAAAGCATTTAGGCGCCAAATAATGTGGGCGTCTTATTTGGCGCTAAAAAAATATGGGCGTCGCTTTTTTCTCCACATTATTTAAGTCTCATTATTTATTGCTTCTGGTTGCTAGAAGCTTGTTCACTGGCATTTTTTCCCATTCCTGAAACTGTCATTTAAGGAATTTGATCAATTTTGCTTTATATGTTGTTTTTTCTCTTACATATTGCAAGATGTCTCACGTTGCATCTGAGTCAGAAGATACTTCAGGAAAATCGCTGTCTGGTGCTGGAACTACCAAAGCTAAGTGTATCTGCTGTAAACTTTTGGTAGCTATTCCTCCAGCTGTTGTTTGTATTAATTGTCATGACAAACTTGTTAATGCAGATAATATTTCCTTTAGTAATGTACCATTACCTGTTGCAGTTCCATCAACATCTAATGTTCAGAATGTTCCTGATAACATAAGAGATTTTGTTTCTGAATCCATCAAGAAGGCTATGTCTGTTATTCCTCCTTCTAGTAAACATAAAAAATCTTTTAAAACTTCTCTTTATACAGATGAATTTTTAAATGAACATCATCATTCTGATTCTAATGACTCTTCTGGTTCAGAGGATTCTGTCTCAGAGATTGATGCTGATAAATCTTCATATTTATTTAAAATGGAATTTATTCGTTCTTTACTTAAAGAAGTACTAATTGCTTTAGAAATTGAGGATTCTGGTCCTCTTGATACTAAATCTAAACGTTTAGATAAGGTCTTTAAATCTCCTGTGGTTATTCCAGAAGTTTTTCCTGTTCCTGGTGCTATTTCTGAAGTAATTTCCAGAGAATGGAATAATTTGGGTAATTCATTTACTCCTTCTAAACGTTTTAAGCAATTATATCCTGTGCCGTCTGACAGATTAGAATTTTGGGACAAAATCCCTAAAGTTGATGGGGCTATTTCTACCCTTGCTAAACGTACTACTATTCCTACGTCAGATGGTACTTCGTTTAAGGATCCTTTAGATAGGAAAATTGAATCCTTTCTAAGAAAAGCTTATCTGTGTTCAGGTAATCTTCTTAGACCTGCTATATCATTGGCTGATGTTGCTGCAGCTTCAACTTTTTGGTTGGAAACTTTAGCGCAACAAGTAACAGATCATGATTCTCATAATATTATTATTCTTCTTCAACATGCTAATAATTTTATCTGTGATGCCATTTTTGATATTATCAGAGTTGATGTCAGGTTTATGTCTCTAGCTATTTTAGCTAGAAGAGCTTTATGGCTTAAAACTTGGAATGCTGATATGTCTTCTAAATCAACTCTACTTTCCATTTCTTTCCAGGGTAACAAATTATTTGGTTCTCAGTTGGATTCTATTATCTCAACTGTTACTGGTGGGAAAGGAACTTTTTTAACACAGGATAAAAAATCTAAGGGTAAAAACAGGGCTAATAATCGTTTTCGTTCCTTTCGTTTCAACAAAGAACAAAAGCCTGATCCTTCATCCTCAGGAGCAGTTTCAGTTTGGAAACCATCTCCAGTCTGGAATAAATCCAAGCCTTCTAGAAAAGCAAAGCCAGCTTCTAAGTCCACATGAAGGTGCGGCCCTCATTCCAGCTCAGCTGGTAGGGGGCAGGTTACGTTTTTTCAAAGAAATTTGGATCAATTCTGTTCACAATCTTTGGATTCAGAACATTGTTTCAGAAGGGTACAGAATTGGTTTCAAGATGAGACCTCCTGCAAAGAGATTTTTTCTTTCCCGTGTCCCAGTAAATCCAGTGAAAGCTCAAGCATTTCTGAAATGTGTTTCAGATCTAGAGTTGGCTGGAGTAATTATGCCAGTTCCAGTTCTGGAACAGGGGATGGGGTTTTATTCCAATCTCTTCATTGTACCAAAGAAGGAGAATTCCTTCAGACCAGTTCTGGATCTAAAAATATTGAATCGTTATGTAAGGATACCAACGTTCAAAATGGTAACTGTAAGGACTATCTTGCCTTTTGTTCAGCAAGGGCATTATATGTCCACAATAGATTTACAGGATGCATATCTGCATATTCCGATTCATCCAGATCATTATCAGTTCCTGAGATTCTCTTTTCTGGACAAGCATTACCAGTTTGTGACTCTGCCGTTTGGCCTAGCTACAGCTCCAAGAATTTTTACAAAGGTTCTCGGTGCCCTTCTGTCTGTAATCAGAGAACAGGGTATTGTGGTATTTCCTTATTTGGACGATATCTTGGTACTTGCTCAGTCTTTACATTTAGCAGAATCTCATACGAATCGACTTGTGTTGTTTCTTCAAGATCATGGTTGGAGGATCAATTCACTAAAAAGTTTATTGATTCCTCAGACAAGGGTAACCTTTCTGGGTTTCCAGATAGATTCAGTGTCCATGACTCTGTCTTTGACAGACAAGAGCCGTCTAAAATTGATTTCAGCTTGTCGAAACCTTCAGTCACAATCATTCCCTTCGGTAGCCTTATGCATGGAAATTCTAGGTCTTATGACTGCTGCATCGGACGCGATCCCCTTTGCTCGTTTTCACATGCGACCTCTTCAGCTCTGTATGCTGAATCAATGGTGCAGGGATTACACAAAGATATCTCAATTAATAACTTTAAAACCGATTGTACGACACTCTCTAATGTGGTGGACAGATCACCATCGTTTAATTCAGGGGGCTTCTTTTGTTCTTCCGACCTGGACTGTAATTTCAACAGATGCAAGTCTCACAGGTTGGGGAGCTGTGTGGGGATCTCTGACGGCACAAGGAGTTTGGGAATCTCAGGAGGTGAGATTACCGATCAATATTTTGGAACTCCGTGCAATTTTCAGAGTTCTTCAGTCTTGGCCTCTTCTGAAGACAGAATCGTTCATTTGTTTTCAGACAGACAATGTCACAACTGTGGCATACATCAATCATCAAGGAGGGACTCACAGTCCTCTGGCTATGAAAGAAGTATCTCGAATTCTGGTTTGGGCGGAATCCAACTCCTGTCTAATCTCTACGGTTCATATCCCAGGTATAGACAATTGGGAAGCGGATTATCTCAGTCGCCAAACGTTGCATCCGGGCGAATGGTCTCTTCACCCAGAGGTATTTCTTCAGATTGTTCAAATGTGGGAGCTTCCAGAAATAGATCTGATGGCGTCTCATCTAAACAAGAAACTTCCCAGGTATCTGTCCAGATCCCGGGATCCTCAGGCGGAAGCAGTGGATGCATTATCACTTCCTTGGAAGTATCATCCTGCCTATATCTTTCCGCCTCTAGTTCTTCTTCCAAGAGTAATCTCCAAGATTCTGAAGGAATGCTCGTTTGTTCTGCTGGTAGCTCCGGCATGGCCTCACAGGTTTTGGTATGCGGATCTTGTCCGGATGGCCTCTTGCCATCCGTGGACTCTTCCGCTAAGACCAGACCTTCTGTCGCAAGGTCCTTTTTTCCATCAGGATCTCAAATCCTTAAATTTAAAGGTATGGAGATTGAACGCTTGATTCTTGGTCAAAGAGGTTTCTCTGACTCTGTGATTAATACTATGTTACAGGCTCGGAAATCTGTATCCAGAGAGATATATTATAGAGTCTGGAAGACTTATATTTCTTGGTGTCTTTCTCATCATTTTTCTTGGCATTCTTTTAGAATTCCGAGAATTTTACAGTTTCTTCAGGATGGTTTAGATAAAGGTTTATCCGCAAGTTCTTTGAAAGGACAAATCTCTGCTCTTTCTGTTCTTTTTCACAGAAAGATTGCTAATCTTCCTGATATTCATTGTTTTGTACAAGCTTTGGTTCGTATAAAACCTGTCATTAAGTCAATTTCTCCTCCTTGGAGTTTGAATTTGGTTCTGGGGGCTCTTCAAGCTCCTCCGTTTGAACCTATGCATTCATTGGACATTAAATTGCTTTCTTGGAAAGTTTTGTTCCTTTTGGCGATCTCTTCTGCCAGAAGAGTCTCTGAATTATCTGCTCTTTCTTGTGAGTCTCCTTTTCTGATTTTTCATCAGGATAAGGCGGTGTTGCGAACTTCTTTTGAATTTTTACCAAAGGTTGTGAATTCCAACAACATTAGTAGAGAAATTGTGGTTCCTTCATTATGTCCTAATCCTAAGAATTCTAAGGAGAAATCGTTGCATTCTTTGGATGTTGTTAGAGCTTTGAAATATTATGTTGAAGCTACTAAGTCTTTCCGAAAGACTTCTAGTCTATTTGTTATCTTTTCCGGTTCTAGAAAAGGCCAGAAAGCTTCTGCCATTTCTTTGGCATCTTGGTTGAAATCTTTAATTCATCATGCCTATGTCGAGTCGGGTACAACTCCGCCTCAAAGGATTACAGCTCATTCTACTAGGTCAGTTTCTACTTCCTGGGCGTTTAGGAATGAAGCTTCGGTTGATCAGATTTGCAAAGCAGCAACTTGGTCCTCTTTGCATACTTTTACTAAATTCTACCATTTTGATGTATTTTCTTCTTCTGAAGCAGTTTTTGGTAGAAAAGTACTTCAGGCAGCGGTTTCAGTTTGAATCTTCTGTTTATGTTTTTCATTAAACTTTATTTTGGGTGTGGATTATTTTCAGCAGGAATTGGATGTCTTTATTTTATCCCTCCCTCTCTAGTGACTCTTGCGTGGAAAGATCCACATCTTGGGTAGTCATTATCCCATACGTCACTAGCTCATGGACTCTTGCTAATTACATGAAAGAAAACATAATTTATGTAAGAACTTACCTGATAAATTCATTTCTTTCATATTAGCAAGAGTCCATGAGGCCCGCCCTTTTTTGTGGTGGTTATGATTTTTTTGTATAAAGCACAATTATTCCAATTCCTTATTTTATATGCTTTCACACTTTTTTCTTATCACCCCACTTCTTGGCTATTCGTTAAACTGAATTGTGGGTGTGGTGAGGGGTATATTTATAGGCATTTTAAGGTTTGGGAAACTTTGCCCCTCCTGGTAGGAATGTATATCCCATACGTCACTAGCTCATGGACTCTTGCTAATATGAAAGAAATGAATTTATCAGGTAAGTTCTTACATAAATTATGTTTTTAAGGATCCCATGGACAAAAAGCTGGAAGAAGATGTATGTTCATCAAGGTCTTCAATGGCAACCTGCAGTTTGTATTGCCACAGAAGCAAGTACGGCATCTTATTGGTGTGACGCCTTGTCTGAATCAATTTTAGTAGAGACTTCACAGGGGCTGAACTCACTGAATATTCAAAAGAAAAAAGAGCAGAACTCTCCAGCAGTGCAAGATCTCTATAATTTCTATATATGAAGTAGATACAAGCTTAGTGCAATACAGCACTGCGTGAGTGTTTTGTTACACTTCTGTTACTTTAACAAATTAGGATCATACTTTGTATATATACAAATTACATTGCACCTTGAATTTGCTGCATTGCAAACTAAAACTGTCACTTTCAGAAAGTGGGAGGGACAGGGCAGTTCCCTGGGCTGAACAGTGGAGTTCCTAGGTATGTCTGAAGATCTCTCACCAGTCTTGTGAAATTTTAGTAAGTATTTTAAACAAGCTGGTCTCACTGATTTGTCTCGCCAGCTGTATGCAGTTGAAGTTTGATCAAAATTCACAATAGACTTGTTTAACTAATAGAAAAGTAATATATACTATAATATAAACAAAAGTTAAATTGTAGTGAAAACATTTCAGTTTCATTTGGAATTGTTGCAAACAGAGCCTTTATATCAGCCCCAAGGGTTCTCCAGTTACCTTCTCTCTCCCATGTGAAATTTTGCATTGCAAAGAGCTTCATTACTTTCTATGGATAGCATCTCATCTCTCTGGGATTTCTAAGTCCCTACCCTTTTCAATGAAAATTCAGTGAGTTTTGCCTCTGACGCCTGCTGTATAGTCAGAATTTGTAAAATCACAATCCTAACTACACTGCTGTACACAAAATAAAATACAAAATAGAAAAGTGCAAAAGTTTAAACTGGAAGCGAAAAGTTATATAAAACCAAAAGCCCAAAGTGTAAATGCAGAACTCTCATGTCATGCAGTGCTATATTGCACTTGGCTTGTCTCTCACATACAGAATTGCAGGGATCGCCCCTTGGAGAAGTAAAGCAAAATCTTTCTTTCTTTCATGTAATTAGCAAGAGTCCATGAGCTAGTGACGTATGGGATATACATTCCTACCAGGAGGGGCAAAGTTTCCCAAACCTCAAAATGCCTATAAATACACCCCTCACCACACCCACAATTCAGTTTTACAAACTTTGCCTCCTATGGAGGTGGTGAAGTAAGTTTGTGCTAGATTCTACGTTGATATGCGCTCCGCAGCAAGTTGGAGCCCGGTTTTCCTCTCAGCGTGCAGTGAATGTCAGAGGGATGTGAGGAGAGTATTGCCTATTTGATTGCAGTGATCTCCTTCTACGGGGTCTATTTCATAGGTTCTCTGTTATCGGTCGTAGAGATTCATATCTTACCTCCCTTTTCAGATCGACGATATACTCTTATTTATATACCATTACCTCTGCTGATTTTCGTTTCAGTACTGGTTTGGCTTTCTACAAACGTGTAGATGAGTGTCCTGGGGTAAGTAAATCTTATTTTCTGTGACACTCTAAGCTATGGTTGGGCACTTTATTTATAAAGTTCTAAATATCTGTATTCAAACATTTATTTGCCTTGACTCAGAATGTTCAACATTCCTTATTTTCAGACAGTCAGTTTCATATTTGGGATAATGCGTTTGAATCAGTCATTTTTTCTTACCTTAAAAATTTGACTTTTTTTCCGTGTGGGCTGTTAGGCTCGCGGGGGCTGAAAATGCTTCATTTTATTGCGTCATTCTTGGCGCAGACTTTTTTGGCGCAAAAAATCTTTTCTGTTTCCGGCGTCATACGTGTCGCCGGAAGTTGCGTCATTTTTTGACGTCCTTTTGCGCCAAAAATGTCGGCGTTCCGGATGTGGCATCATTTTTGGTGGCCGTCGCTTTTGTCTCCACATTATTTCAGTCTGATTTTTTCTTTGCTTCTGGTTACTAGAAGCTTGTTTATTGGCATTTTTTCCCATTCCTGAAACTGTCATTTAAGGAATTTGATCAATTTTGCTTTATATGTTGTTTTTTCTCTTACATATTGCAAGATGTCTCACGTTGCATCTGAGTCAGAAGATACTTCAGGAAAATCGCTGTCTAGTGCTGGAACTACCAAAGCTAAGTGTATCTGCTGTAAACTTTTGGTAGCTATTCCTCCGGCTGTTGTTTGTATTAATTGTCATGACAAACTTGTTAAAGCAGATAATATTTCCTTTAGTAATGTACCATTGCCTGTTGCAGTTCCCTCAACATCTAAGGTGCAGAATGTTCCTGATAACATAAGAGATTTTGTTTCTGAATCCATCAAAAAGGCTATGTCTGTTATTTCTCCTTCTAGTAAACATAAAAAATCTTTTAAAACTTCTCTCTCTACAGATGAATTTTTAAATGAACATCATCATTCTGATTCTGATGACTCTTCTGGTTCAGAGGATTCTGTCTCAGAGATTGATGCTGATAAATCTTCATATTTATTTAAAATGGAATTTATTCGTTCTTTACTTAAAGAAGTACTAATTGCTTTAGAAATAGAGGATTCTGGTCCTCTTGATACTAATTCTAAACGTTTAGATAAGGTGTTTAAATCTCCTGTGGTTATTCCAGAAGTTTTTCCTGTTCCTAATGCTATTTCTGAAGTAATTTCCAGAGAATGGGATAAATTGGGTAATTCATTTACTCCTTCTAAACGTTTTAAGCAATTATATCCTGTGCCGTCTGACAGATTAGAATTTTGGGACAAAATACCTAAAGTTGATGGGGCTATTTCTACCCTTGCTAAACGTACTACTATTCCTACGTCAGATGGTACTTCGTTTAAAGATCCTTTAGATAGGAAAATTGAATCCTTTCTAAGAAAAGCTTATCTGTGTTCAGGTAATCTTCTTAGACCTGCTATATCTTTGGCTGATGTTGCTGCAGCTTCAACTTTTTGGTTGGAGACTTTAGCGCAACAAGTAACAGATCATGATTCTCATAATATTATTATTCTTCTTCAGCATGCTAATAATTTTATCTGTGATGCCATTTTTGATATTATCAGAGTTGATGTCAGGTTTATGTCTCTAGCTATTTTAGCTAGAAGAGCTTTATGGCTTAAAACTTGGAATGCTGATATGGCTTCTAAATCAACTCTACTTTCCATTTCTTTCCAGGGTAACAAATTATTTGGTTCTCAGTTGGATTCCATTATCTCAACTGTTACTGGTGGGAAAGGAACTTTTTTACCACAGGATAAAAAATCTAAGGGTAAAAACAGGGCTAATAATCGTTTTCGTTCCTTTCGTTTCAACAAAGAACAAAAGCCTGATCCTTCATCCTCAGGAGCAGTTTCAGTTTGGAAACCATCTCCAGTCTGGAATAAATCCAAGCATTCTAGAAAGGCAAAGCCTGCTTCTAAGTCCACATGAAGGTGCGGCCCTCATTCCAGCTCAGCTGGTAGGGGGCAGGTTACGTTTTTTCAAAGAAATTTGGTTCAATTCTGTTCACAATCTTTGGATTCAGAACATTGTTTCAGAAGGGTACAGAATTGGTTTCAAGATGAGACCTCCTGCAAAGAGATTTTTTCTTTCCCGTGTCCCAGTAAATCCAGTGAAAGCTCAAGCATTTCTGAATTGTGTTTCAGATCTAGAGTTGGCTGGAGTAATTATGCCAGTTCCAGTTCTGGAACAGGGGATGGGGTTTTATTCAAATCTCTTCATTGTACCAAAGAAGGAGAATTCCTTCAGACCAGTTCTGGATCTAAAAATATTGAATCGTTATGTAAGGATACCAACGTTCAAAATGGTAACTGTAACTGTTGCCTTTTGTTCAGCAAGGGCATTATATGTCCACAATAGATTTACAGGATGCTTATCTGCATATTCCGATTCATCCAGATCATTATCAGTTCCTGAGATTCTCTTTTCTGGACAAGCATTACCAGTTTGTGGCTCTGCCGTTTGGCCTAGCTACAGCTCCAAGAATTTTTACAAAAGTTCTTGGTGCCCTTCTGTCTGTAATCAGAGAACAGGGTATTGTGGTATTTCCTTATTTGGACGATATCTTGGTACTTGCTCAGTCTTTACATTTAGCAGAATCTCATACGAATCGACTTGTGTTGTTTCTTCAAGATCATGGTTGGAGGATCAATTTACCAAAATGTTCATTGATTCCTCAGTCAAGGGTAACTTTTCTGGGTTTCCAGATAGATTCAGTGTCCATGACTCTGTCTTTAACAGACAAGAGACGTCTAAAATTGATTTCAGCTTGTCGAAACCTTCAGTCACAATCATTCCCTTCGGTAGCCTTATGCATGGAAATTCTAGGTCTTATGACTGCTGCATCGGACGCGATCCCCTTTGCTCGTTTTCACATGCGACCTCTTCAGCTCTGTATGCTGAATCAATGGTGCAGGGATTACACAAAGATATCTCAATTAATATCTTTAAAACCGATTGTACGACACTCTCTAACGTGGTGGACAGATCACCATCGTTTAATTCAGGGGGCTTCTTTTGTGCTTCCGACCTGGACTGTAATTTCAACAGATGCAAGTCTATCAGGTTGGGGAGCTGTGTGGGGATCTCTGACGGCACAAGGAGTTTGGGAATCTCAGGAGGTGAGATTACCGTTCAATATTTTGGAACTCCGTGCAATTTTCAGAGCTCTTCAGTCTTGGCCTCTTCTGAAGAGAGAATCGTTCATTTGTTTTCAGATAGACAATGTCACAACTGTGGCATACATCAATCATCAAGGAGGGACTCACAGTCCTCTGGCTATGAAAGAAGTATCTCGAATTCTGGTTTGGGCGGAATCCAGCTCCTGTCTAATCTCTGCGGTTCATATCCCAGGTATAGACAATTGGGAAGCGGATTATCTCAGTCGCCAAACGTTACATCCGGGCGAATGGTCTCTTCACCCAGAGGTATTTCTTCAGATTGTTCAAATGTGGGGACTTCCAGAAATAGATCTGATGGCCTCTCATCTAAACAAGAAACTTCCCAGGTATCTGTCCAGATCCAGGGATCCTCAAGCGGAAGCAGTGGATGCATTGTCACTTCCTTGGAAGTATCATCCTGCCTATATCTTTCCGCCTCTAGTTCTTCTTCCAAGAGTAATCTCCAAGATTCTGAAGGAATGCTCGTTTGTTCTTCTGGTAGCTCCGGCATGGCCTCACAGGTTTTGGTATGCGGATCTTGTCCGGATGGCCTCTTGCCATCCGTGGACTCTTCCGCTACGACCAGACCTTCTGTCGCAAGGTCCTTTTTTCCATCAGGATCTCAAATCCTTAAATTTAAAGGTATGGAGATTGAATGCTTGATTCTTAGTCAAAGAGGTTTCTCTGACTCTGTGATTAATACTATGTTACAGGCTCGTAAATCTGTATCCAGAGAGATATATTATAGAGTCTGGAAGACTTATATTTCTTTCTCATCATTTTTCTTGGCATTCTTTTAGAATTCCAAGAATTTTACAGTTTCTTCAGGATGGTTTAGATAAAGGTTTGTCCGCAAGTTCCTTGAAAGGACAAATCTCTGCTCTTTCTGTTCTTTTTCACAGAAAGATTGCTAATCTTCCTGATATTCATTGTTTTGTACAAGCTTTGGTTCGTATAAAACCTGTCATTAAGTCAATTTCTCCTCCTTGGAGTTTGAATTTGGTTCTAGGGGCTCTTCAAGCTCCTCCATTTGAACCTATGCATTCATTGGACATTAAATTACTTTCTTGGAAAGTTTTGTTCCTTTTGGCAATCTCTTCTGCCAGAAGAGTTTCTGAATTATCTGCTCTTTCTTGTGAGTCTCCTTTTCTGATTTTTCATCAGGATAAGGCAGTGTTGCGAACTTCTTTTGAATTTTTACCTAAAGTTGTGAATTCCAACAACATTAGTAGAGAAATTGTGGTTCCTTCATTATGTCCTAATCCTAAGAATTCTAAGGAGAAATCGTTACATTCTGTGGATGTTGTTAGAGCTTTGAAATATTATGTTGAAGCTACTAAGTCTTTCCGAAAGACTTCTAGTTTATTTGTTATCTTTTCCGGTTCTAGAAGAGGCCAGAAAGCTTCTGCCATTTCTTTGGCATCTTGGTTGAAATCTTTAATTCATCTTGCCTATGTTGAGTCGGGTAAAACTCCGCCTCAAAGGATTACAGCTCATTCTACTAGGTCAGTTTCTACTTCCTGGGCGTTTAGGAATGAAGCTTCGATTGATCAGATTTGCAAAGCAGCAACTTGGTCCTCTTTGCATACTTTTACTAAATTCTACCATTTTGATGTATTTTCTTCTTCTGAAGCAGTTTTTGGTAGAAAAGTTCTTCAGGCAGCGGTTTCAGTTTGAATCTTCTGCTTATGTTTTTCATTAAACTTTATTTTGGGTGTGGATTATTTTCAGCAGGAATTGGCTGTCTTTATTTTATCCCTCCCTCTCTAGTGACTCTTGCGTGGAAAGATCCACATCTTGGGTAATCATTATCCCATACGTCACTAGCTCATGGACTCTTGCTAATTACATGAAAGAAAACATAATTTATGTAAGAACTTACCTGATAAATTCATTTCTTTCATATTAGCAAGAGTCCATGAGGCCCACCCTTTTTTGTGGTGGTTATGATTTTTGTATAAAGCACAATTATTCCAATTCCTTATTTTATATGCTTTCACACTTTTTTATCACCCCACTTCTTGGCTATTCGTTAAACTGAATTGTGGGTGTGGTGAGGAGTGTATTTATAGGCATTTTGAGGTTTGGGAAACTTTGCCCCTCCTGGTAGGAATGTATATCCCATACGTCACTAGCTCATGGACTCTTGCTAATATGAAAGAAATGAATTTATCAGGTAAGTTCTTACATAAATTATGTTTTTGAAAAAATCACTAGGGATCTTGCAGTGCTGGAGAATTCATTTTTTTCTGACAAATTTCAAAGTTCTCTATTTCCACTGATCCTGTATCATGTGACAGCCATCAGCCAATCACATATGCATATAAGTATATTCTGTGAATTCTTGCACATGCTCAGTAGGAGCTGGTGACTTAAAAACATAAATTATGCTTACCAGATAATTTTCTTTCCTTCTGTACGGGGAGAGTCCACAGCTCCATTAATTACTTTTGGGAATTACTAAACCTGGCCACCAGGAGGAGGCAAAAACACCCCAGCCAAAGGCTTAAATACCTCCCCCACTTCCCTCATCCCCCAGTCATTCTGCCAAGGGAGCAAGGAACAGTAGGAGAAATATCAGGGTGAAAAAAGGTGCGAGAAGAATATTAAAAAAAAGAATTTAGTGCTGCCCAGCGGAAAACACGGGCAGGGAGCTGTGGACTCTCCCCATACAGAAGAAAATAAAATGATCTGGTAAGCATAATTTAAGTTTTTCTTCTTAATACGGCGAGAGTCCACAGCTGCATTCATTACTTTTGGGAAAACAATATCCAAGCTATAGAGGACACTGAATGCTAACGGGAGGGTAAAAAACAAATTATGCTTACCTGATCATTTACTTTTCTTCTGATGGAAAGAGTCCACAGCTGCATTCATTACTTTTGGGAAATAAGAACCTGGCCACCAGGAGGAGGTAAAGACACCCCAGTCAAAGGCTTACAAACTCCTCCCACTCCCCTAGACCGCTCATACAGTCTGATCAGCAGACTCAGACCCAGCTGGACCAAACCAGCCACAGGGATCCAGTACAGGAACAAAGGAATCCAGAGACTGATACAGGAACGAGCGTAAAGATGGTATAGCCATCTCTCTAGAGTACTAGTACAACCTGACTCTGACCACAGACAAGGCCATAGACTTAAGTATCCATCAAAACAAGGCCCCACAGTCTGACTTGGAGCCGGCAAGGCCCCAGGAGGAACCACCTCCACCCTATGCCTCCTGACCCGGAGAAATCCTAAAAAAGCACTTCATCTCCATAGGAAGGAAAATATGCCCTATGAAAAGGGAAAAAACTGGAAGGACAACAACTGCCCTCAAGGCCCGAAGCCACCGGCTAAGTGGGAAGAAAAATCCCCAACGTAAATGTCCTAGAAAAAGGACCCCCCTACAAGTCAAACAGTAACAGAGGCACAGCCAACCCATAAACCTGCAGAGCAGAGAATCCATGGGTACACTGGCAAACTGACCAGGGGAATACAACCCTAAGGTGCACCAGAAATTGTAAATCCAACGCCAGCAGCTGGGTATGAACCCACACCTTTGAGGCGCAAGCCACCCAGATAACCCCTAGATGACATAGGTTACTCTGTAAAGAGTAAGAAATACTCCTAAAACCAGACCAACCCTGAGATCCAAGATTCTAAAACAACCCAAGACTGGGTCAGGAAGAAGGAGCGAAGCTTCAGACAGCGGAAGTCTCAGGGAGAAAAACAGGTCTGGGTGCCTAATAGTTCAGGAAACCTTACCCTGGAACTAAACATCCCAACTGGCCAAAAAGCCAGACAAGGGAAATTCACATATATCCAGATAAACCGGACCACAAGGGAAACTCTAAAGTCCTGACCAAAGGAAGGAACCACCCCTATCCAAAGTCCAACGCTCTGAAGGAGCAGGGCTAGAAGTCGTAAAAAGGGACTTCTCCAAGCCTCAGGACAACAGAAGGGATGCCTCGAGGTCCACAAAACCCTACTAGCAGGGCTAGTCTCCCCATCACCTCCACATAGGAAGAGGACACAGGGAAGAGAAAGGCACTAAACCTTCCCAGCTCTGGGTAACCCCAAGCTAAACAAAGTCCCCACAGGGAACAACCATCATCCAGGACACCAATCTCGAAAAGGGGATCTAACTCACCCGGAGACATGTAAGGAGACCCAAAGGCCTCATAACTCAAACAGACCATCACGTCCAAGAGTAAAAGCTGTATCTAGATACACTAGAAACTCTTACACCTACACCTACAAGGTGCCGAGAGCTGCCATAGGCTTCAAATGCAAAACCTTCCGCATGCTGGACAGCCATCCATAGAGGCTGTAGGATCAAGTCCCAACAGGACCAGCCATAGACCTAAAACTGAAGGCCAAACCCCTCAAACAGCAGTGACGGGGCCTAAGCCCACCAACCCTCTCCCCACATGGAGAAGGAACTCTAGGTTCTGAAGAACTCAGATGACAGAGTGACGCAACGGAACACTCCCCCGCCCAGTCATCTATGACTGGAGGCTATAAGGACTGAGATAATCCTTCCCACCTCACGAACACACCGGTTCTTCTCGAATGCTTAGTGGAAAACAAATGGTAACCTGAGCACTCAGCGCTTCTACTGAACCAGCTCAGCAGAACAGCGCCACGTGTCTGAACAGCTGCAAGACCGAACGGACTGTATCAGGGGTCCTAACCGGCAAGCTGTATAAACTTTCCCTCATAGGGGAAAACAAAACAGACTTTTTTAAACATAGGACTAACATGTCCAAACAACTTCCGCAGAAGTAACAAAGATTATCAATCCCAGATGGTTCCTGAAGGAAACAAAAACAAAGACATCCATCGGATATAAAATAAAATATAAGGCAACCCGAAGGTTAACACCCAAAAAAGACATGGGCCTACCCATAGGACCAGCCAAACGGAGCCCCATCTACTAAACTGGGAAAGAACTCCAAATAAAGACAATAGGAGATTACCTCATCCCCATATGTCTAACGAGTTGTACCATTCGGACCATCAGACTGAAAATTCCCATATCTATGAACTATAGGGTCATTCATAGACTCAAACAGATGTCTGAGCAATACGCGAAGGCGCGCATTTCAGTACCGAAAAGCACAACACTCCGGAACAGAACCCTCAGGACACTGCGGAGGCCCACCCCAAGGCAGAATACCCGGGACAATAGGGCACAAGCACATTCTCAAAGAAACGCCTGGACTATGCAGACGAGCAAGTGCCAACATTATCTGAAGGCGAAAACGTGCTGCAAGCTCTGGGGGGAACACACCATCCCGCATGTATAGAAGGAAAAATCGGAAGGGAACTCGCTCCCTGGGAGACAGGACCCCCAGAGGGGGACGGCTCAGCAGATCCCCAATTCCCCTAGCCCAAGGAACCGGGTGCTCTTATATGGCATATGGAACAAGACTGACAGGAGTCAATGAGGCTAAACCGTATTCGTCACCGGACACAGAATCTGAATCAGATATTATAATCGTCTTGGTGTCAGAATCCTCCATAACTGAATCTGAAATGAACACAGTCTCAGCATCAGAATCCCCCATAACTATAAGAGGATATGTCAATATGGACTATAAACAGTAAAAAACAAAAACGGCACCTGACACCACCAATGGCTGGGGCACTCACCACCTCCTATGACCAGACCCCTGCAGACTAGAATATCTCAGTCTCCACATGGTCAGGAATGCAGAAATCAAAACAGAGCGTAACCACGTCCGGACACAGGGTGAACCGAGCAGTCCAAAAAGCGTGCACAGCCAAAAGACCACGTCACTTACAAAGGCCTCAAAGTTCCTAACCACGAGCCCATAAACCTCACACATAAACAGATTGAATCACATAAACATGATTATAACCCCCCCCTGTCCAATAACCCCCCTCAGGAGATATTAACTCTCGATTCCAAGATCTAACAGAGTCACTGAGACCCTTATGTTATAAGTCAAACTGCGAGGACCTCTAGAATCATGGGAAACATCACGTTACAGTACATTGAATAAAGTAAAATGAAACGATCTCACCGGAATCAACGCAGTGGAACTGGAACACGGCCTTTCAAGTGTGACGAATAGTAGCCTCAACTCCGTCATGGACTTGAGAGAAGAAAGCAGGCAGCAGAGCGAAGTTCGTAAACGCTGATTGCCTGAGGAGCTGTTAATATGAGTCGGGATGGTTTCGCAGAAAGAAACTCCCTGCATCTCCGGACTCCAACTTTCATCCAAGCCCTCACTGAGAGACTGACAGGACTACTTAAAACTCCTGTCCCATGCCGAAGAGTACTACCCTCCATAAGAGACAAAAAACAAAAATTTAAATTCTGCCAACCTCCTGAGACGAAAGGCAAAGAATGACTCGGTAGTGGGAGGAGTATTTAAGCCTTTGGCTGGGGTGTCTTTGCCTCCTCCTGGTGGCCAGGTTCTTATTTCCCAAAAGTAATAAATGCAGCTGTGGACTCTTTCCATTTATGAAGAAAAAGAGAGGCGGCCCCTAATCTGAGCCTGCAAAACCTTTCTCCCGAAGGCTGCTTCAGTAGAAGCAAAAACATAAAACTTGTAAAATTTGGAAAGAATATGTAAGGAGGACCAGATAGCTGCCTTACAAATCAGATCAATAGAGACCTCATTTTTGAAGGCCCAAGAGGAAGCCACAGCTCTCATAGAATGAGCCACAATCCTCTGAGGAGGCTTAAGACCCGCTGATTCATATGCTAAGCGGATGATACTCCTTAACCAAAAAGATAAGGAAGTTGAAGAGGCCCTCTGACTCCTACGCTTCCCAGAATAGATAACATACATAGAAGAAGTTTGTCTAAATTCCTCCATAGCCTGAAGATAGAACTTCAAGGCACGAACCACATCCAGATTATGCAGTAAACGATCCTTCGATGAAGAAGGCTTTAGGACATAAGAAAGGAACCACAATTTCTTGATTGATGTTGCGATTTGATACAACCTTAGGAGAAAATCCTAACCTGGTCCGTAGAACAGCCTTATCAGCATGGAACACCATATAAGAAAGGTCGCATTGCAAGGCAGCAATCTCAGAGACTCTGCGCACAAAAGCAATAGCTAGTAGAAAAAGATGTTTCCAAGACAAACAACTGTCAACAATGTCAACCTCATGCATAGGCTCAAATGGAGCCTGTTGCAAAACTTTAAGAACAAGATTTAAACTCCAAGGAGGAGCATTAGGTCTAAACACCGTTCTGAACCTAGTCAGAACCTCAACAAAGACTGTACATCCGAAAGCTCAGCGAGCCTCTTGTGCAGTAAAAACAGACAAGGCCGAAATCTGTCCCTTCAAGGAACAAGCTGAGAGGCCCTTCTCCAGTCCATCCTGGAGAAAAGAAAGAATCCTGGCAACCTTTACTTTCTGCCAGGACAAACCACGCTCTTCACACATGATTAAGTAGAAGTAGTAGTATAAGTAGAATGAGAGTATCAATAACACTCTCAGAAAACCCTCTCTTGGCTAAGACTAAGCATTCAATCTCCACGCAGTCAGCCTCAGAGAATCTAGATCTTGATGAAGAAAGGGGCCTTGTTCCAGCAGATCCCTGCGACAAGGCAACCTTCAAGGAGGAGATGATGACATCCCCACTAGATCCGCGAACCATTTCCTTTGTTGCCATGATGGAGCAATCAGTATCACTGACGCCTGCTCCTGTATGATTCGAGCCACTACTCGAGGAAGGAGTGGTAATGGCAGGAAAAGAGAAATTAGATTGAACCTCCAAGGCACCGCTAATACATCTATTAGCTCCGCCTGAGGATCCCTGGCCCTCAACCCATATCTGGGTAGCTTGGTATTGAGACGGAACGCCATGAGATCTCTGGTGTTCCCCACCTGTCGGAATGTGGATCACTGACAGCGAACAGTTGTGGGTCTCCGCCCACTCCAGAATTTGAGATACTTCCCTCATTGCTAGGGAGCTTCTCGTTCCCCCCTGATGGTTGATGTAAGCCACCGAGGTTATATTGTCTGATTGGAATCAGGTAAATTGAGATGAACCCAGTAGGGGCCAAGCCTTCAGAGCATAGAATATTGCCTGAATATCTAGAATGTTGAATGGGACGGCGCTCTCCTCCTGCGTCCTCAGGCCCAGCACCTTCTAGGCGCCCCAAACAGCTCCCCTTCCTGACAGACCTGCATCCGTAGTTACAGTCACCCAGGATGATCTTAAAAAGAATGTCCCTTGGGACAGGTGATCCGGACAAAGCCACCCTCTCGACCGGATGTCCAGAGAAATCTGTTGAGACAGATCCAAATAATCGCCATTTTATTGCCTAAGCATGCACACTAGGAACGGCCTGAGGTGGAACCTGGCAAGGAGAACGATGTCCATGCTGGACACCATGAGACCAATCACCTCCATACACTGAGCCACAGATGGCCTTAAGGAGATCTGGAAGGCAGGACATATTAAAGCTAGCTTGCAACCTCTCTGGTCTGTTAGAAATATTCCCATGACTATGGAATCTATTATCGTGCCCAGGAATTTCACCCTGAGGCGTGGAATAAGAGCACTCCTTTCTCTATTTATCTCCCGCCAGACGAAACAATGGTGCTTGTACCAGAATATCGTTCAAGTATGGAGCAACTGCTACACCCCGGGTTCTGGCGACTGCTAGAAGAGCCCTCAGAACCTTCATAAAGATTCTTGAAGCAGTAGCATTGTCTCCATCTGACGAGGGGACATTTAGAAATTTGTTCAAGAACTTTAGGTCCAGAACTGGACGGAAAGATCCCTCCTCCTTTGGGACCATGAAATTGATAGAATAGTATCCCAAACCTCTCTCTGCGATAGGCACTGGGACAATGACTCCAAAAGGAGGACAGATCCCTTACACACTCCAGAAAGGCTTCCCTCTTTCCTAGTCTTGAAGACAGATTGAGAGGATGAATCTGCCCCTGGGTGGATGAGATTTGAAACCTATCTTGTAACCCTGAGCTATGACCTCCAGGACCCAAGGATCCTGCACGTCCCTGAACCAAGCCTCTGAAAGAGCGACAGTCTGCCCCCTACACGATCCAAAATAGGATGGGGGACCGCCCCTTCATACGGATTTAGTCTCGCCGGGCTTCTTACTCTGCTTGGATCTATTCCAGGACTGAGCCGGCTTCCAAGAACTCTTGGTTTGCTCTGGTTTAGCGGAGGCCTCTGACACTGGGCTTTTATCAGAACTAAAAGGAACGAAAGTACAAACCTTGTCCCTTAGATTAGTTCTCCTTATTTTACGGTATGAAGGCACTCTTGGCCCCTGAAACCGTGGAGATGGTCAAACAAACTCTTTCCCTTAAAGGAGAGGGAGAGAGACTAGACTTAGAAGTTATATCTGTCAGAGCACCTTACGGACCTGAACAGAAAACCTGAAGTCTTAGCCATAAGCGAATTAATCTGCGTGATAACAGCACAGATAAAAGAATTAGTAACTAAGAAGGCCGTAAAATTATTTCCTGAAAAATGTCGAGGGAACCCTCCACCTCAATCATTTTCACGAAAGAGACGCACCAAAAGGTAGCAACTGCGGCGACAAGCGCCGCCAGTAAAAGCAAATATCCCATAGGTTGAAACATTCTCTTTAACAG
Organism: Bombina bombina; assembly: GCF_027579735.1. Lineage (NCBI taxonomy): Eukaryota > Metazoa > Chordata > Amphibia > Anura > Bombinatoridae > Bombina > Bombina bombina. The sequence goes on from NC_069504.1 coordinate 805,888,240, forward strand.
AGTTTCCATCCTTATATCCAGCGGCTCTATGAACGACAAACTATCCTCACACGGGCTAGTATTACGTGTGTCAAGCATAAAAATAGCGCCAACCAAGTAGGGATGGGAAAAAGAAAACCCACCCTCAGAGAGCCCGGAACCGGGATCCTTAAAAAGCAGACGACGGGAAGAGGAATCTAACCCAGAGGTTCGTCTGGCACCTCGGCCTTTGGAACCTCTAATGTAGTCAAAACCTCCCTTAGTAGAAAGCATAAATGTTCTGTCCTAAATCTAAAAACTGGATCCTCCACATGCAGAGGATTATAGGCAGCAGACTCCAACCCTGAAAGTTCATTCTCTGAAGTTTCAGAGGGAACCTCATCCTCGGATAACTGTTCAGATATATCCGACAAATTACATGATGCCACCTGGGCAGGTGTGCAAGATTCAACCTTTCACTTGCGCTTAGCAGTGCGAGGGGAAGCACTTATGGCCACAGACACCGACGTATAGAAAAAAGGCCCCCTCCATATGGAGGATTAGCAATGCAATGGGAAGCTGCATGTGTATAAAAAGATGCATGTAGGGTGTGCACCTCACTGAAAGAGGACTCCTCAGAGGTGGACGGCTCAGTGGTATCAAACATGTCAACCTTATTTGATATAATCCTCTTATCAAGGCATATGGAACATAATTGAGAGGGAGAACCCTCTAATGAATCAGAATCCTCCATAGCTAAAGTACGATATGCGGAGGACTACAGAAAAACAATAACTTTATATAAATTTAAAAAAAAATGGCACCTTTATACCCCCAATGGCTGGGGCACTTACCACCTCCTATGACCCAGACAGAACAAAGATAAAAATCCTCTCCGGTAGTAACTCGGTCAAGAGAAAGGAAATGGAAGCCTCAACCATACCGGTCACATGGTGCGCAATGCAGGACCGTCCCTGCTATGAGAAAAAGCATGCCAAGCTTTTAAACTGCACAACCTTCAAAGTGAAACCTGTATGTTCCATCTCGGCCTATAAGCCCATAAACATCTTACACATAAAGCAGCATAAAATCAAATAAAGCATATATGATTAAACCCAACTGTTCATAATCCCCCTCATGAGATATTAACCCTTGATTCCATATAGATAAAAGGAGCCACACTGTGATTCTGTAAAAAAATGAAACTATCTTACCGGAATCTATGCCGTGGAACAGTAACACAGTCCTTTAAGTTTCTCTCCCTGCATCTCCGGACTCTAACTTTCATCAATGCTCTTACTGAGAGGCTGACAGGACTACTTAAAACCCTAGTCCCATCTTGAAGAGTGCTATCCTCCATAAGAGACTACTCCGAAATATTCTGACACTTCTCTGCCAACCTCCTGTGACGAAAGGCAAAGAATGACTGGGGGAGGTATTTAAGCCTTTGGCTAGGGTGTCTTTGCCTCCTCCTGGTGGCCAAGTTCAGTAATTCCCCAAAGTAATGAATGCAGCTGTGGACTCTCCCCATATTAAGAAGGAAAAGTATAAAAAGATTGTGCACATTGTTAAAGGAAGTAAATTGAAAGGTTGTTTAAAATTGCATGCTCTATCTGAATCATTAAAGTATAATTTCGACTTAAGTGTCCCTTTTAAAAGGGATATTGTATACTAGATTTTTATTTGCATTAATGTTTTGTAGATGATCCATTTATAAAGCCAATAGTTTTTGTGTTTTTGAGGGGGGGGGGGGGGTTGTAAAAATGTAGTTTTGCTTATTTTTTAAAAAACATTGTGCTAATTTTCAGACTCCAAACCAAGCCCCAAAGTTTTAGAAGTAGACTGTTGTCTACCTAATACTCCAGCTTGCTCTTGTTTGTGTAAAGGTTCTTTTCATATGCAGGGGAGGGGGGAGTGGGAGTGTCTGCTCTTTTTGCTTTCCAGATCCTTTCATTGAGTGTCCAAGACTAACCTCATTAACAGAGCTAAACTGGCAACTTCTAAGTAAGTTTTTAAAAGGTTTTATACTGGATGTTTACATCAGTATCCACGCATATTATTCTTTATAGTAGTGGATTACATGCATTTATATGACAATTGGTGTATACTGTCCCTTTAAGTTCTATGAGCTTCAGCATCCCTGTTCTGTGAATGCGTGTGGTGTACCGCTTTTCGGCTGAGCTCTTGTTGCTAATAGCACTTACAACTGACCAAAGCCTCTATTTATCAAAGTCAATACGGAGAGCAATACGCTCTCTGTATTCAGCATTGCACCAGCAGCTCACAAGAGAATCGTAGCCAATCGGCCGCCAGCAGGGGGGTGTCAACCGGGTTGAATTGCGGCTATGTCTGTCCGCCTGCTCAGAGCAGGCAGACAGGTTATGGAGCAGCGGTCTTTAGACCGCTGCTTCATACCTGGTGTTTCTGGCGAGGCTGCAGGCTCGCCAGAAACACGGGCCTCAAGCTCTATCCGGAGCTTGATAGATAGGCCCCCCAAGACTCATCTAGTAGGGCAGAAATTTCACAAACTGACTTGTTCAGTATGACCATTGTACTGCCAATGTGCAGCTATGGAGATTTTATGACTATGTGCTGGACTTATTAGCTTGTGGGGGAGACTGCTTAATACTAACCATACCTTCAGATGGGGTTCTGCATCTTAAGGAGCAATTTGCTTGGACGCTCGTATAATGCTTATTAATAAAGGGACTGTTAACTGGGTGGAATTACCCAATGACTGGTGCTATACAGAAACAGGGAGCTCCCTGAATCCTTAAGAAGGGTACCCTTATTCAATCCTGCATGTACTATAATTATGAGTTACCGCTTTTGTGGCTTTTTCAATTTATTGTGAAATTAAATATATGGTTTGATGCAAAAAAAAAAAAGTTAAGATCTCACATTTTGGCCCAGTAGTCCTTTTTTTTTTTTCTTTCTTCACAGATTTTCATTTAGGGAAAATTAACAAAATCATGATTTCTAATTCAGTATTGATAATGAGTGCCTAATGTGTTTTTCACTTAACCAATGCCTAGTCAGCCCCAGGACACACGGAGCATAGGGGAGGGGGCCCATGACCCCATGGGAGGAGTCAGGCCCCTAGGTGTAAGCAAAGGGGTGGTTCCTTGCAGGGGAGGTACTTAAGGGGAGGAGTGGCGGACATTTTAGGTCAGAATTTAGACGCAGCAGCAAGTTTCCCTCCCTACCTCCCTTGTTGTTTATGTTTTGTGTTTGTCACAGCTGATGGCGGGTGCTAGTCCCCTCACGTCAGTAATTGAACTATGGCCTAAATTGAATAGGTTAACCTCCCCACTGGGTGGGAGAGCAGTTTAAGTAGCTCTTCTGGCACGGGGTCCCGTTGAGCTGGGGGTAAAAATGAGTAACGGACTTATTTAAGTCCATGTGAATCTAAATATGGCCTGGTCAACAAGAAGAGGGAAGTTAATATTTATGATGGGGGCTAGCATCTTTGTTTTGGTTGAACTTTACCATTTTCTATTTCATAAAGTTTATATAATTCAAAGAAGTTATTTATTAAGTGTTTTTCAAATGTTATTTAATAAACAGGCTGTGGCCAAGTTTTTTATACAAACGATTAAGTGTCTGTGTTTTATTTACATTTATAAGAATGTAATTTTATTTAAAGGTTTAGGGGTCGTTGCTTGACGACTCAGGGGGTCAAGGGTTTTTCACTTAAAGGGACAGTCTACACCTTAGTCATCTTAAAGTCTTACTTTAGATTAAGCTGCCAATATCCTCCTTCAAATCCAAAACAGAAGTAAGCAGCACTGTCCATTGATTAAGGGTGTTGACCCGAAACGTATTTTTTTGATCCAGTATTGTTGAAATAAAGGACTTTTATATAAAGCCTGGACAGTCCTGCTGACTTATGGTTTGGATTTGCTCTACATAGGGTTTGGCAGTTACCTTACAACAGCTTGCACGGGGGAGGAGTAGCTGCACTTCTTTTGAATCTCAAAATCCTCCTGCACCCTTTCTATATCATGCAGCAGTAACCGTAAAAAAGTTATGTTAAAATAACTATTGTTTCTGGTCACTTTGAAATGACTGCCAAGCTCCACCCACTGATGACATCATGATCTGGGCTGCATTACAGGCTTCGCTAGTAACAATAGACTAACTAATTGGACTCAACAGACTGTCAATGTTATTCAGCAGAGGAACTAGATGCAGCCCAGATCATGATGTCATCAGTGGGTGGAGCTTTGCAGGCATTTCAAGTGACCAGAAACAATAGTCATTTTAAAATAACTTTTTTACTGTTACTGCTGCATGATATAGAAATGGTGCTGGAGGCTATTTGCAGCTTAAAGTGAGGGTAAACTTTGATGAATGAAAGCCTGTTTTTTTAAAATACTATTAAAAACAGGGGCACTTTCATTCATCAAAGTTTAGAAGGCACCCGTTTTGATTAAAAACTTACCTTTGTTTTTTCACAGCCAGAGCAGCTTCCCTCACCCGAAGATCCTCTCTTCACACATCATCAATGACTAATCCAGCTTCCTCCAATCACGGCATGGCCTCAGGCAATGACTACCCTGGGGGGAAAGCCGTGATGGGAGGAAGCTGGATTAGTCATTGATGACGTGTGAAGAGAGGATCTCCGGGTGAGAGAAGCTGCTCTGGCTGTGAAAAGAAAAAAGGTAAGTTTTTAATCAAAACGGCTGCTTTGTAAACTTTGATGAATGACAGTGCCCCTGTTTTTAATAGTATTTTTTTAAAAACGGGCTTTCATTTATCAAAGTTTACCTTCACTTTAATCTAAAGTAAGACTTTAAGATGACTACCGTGCAGACTGTCCCTTTAATCCATAATATCATCAGTTTCATATAATTCTGTGTGATTTTATCAATTAAATTTTTAAATGTCCAAACACTTGATTGCAATTATAAATGTACATTCTGATATCTATTTAAGTTATACCTATAGATTAATAGTATGATTTAAAGGGACATGAAACCCAACATTTTTTCTTTTGATGGTTCAGATAGATCATACAATTTTAAACAACTTTCCAATTTACTTCATCTATCAAACTTGCAACATGCTCTTGGTATCGTTTGTTGAAGGAACTGCAATGCACTATTGGGAGCTTGCCGAAAACCAATGACAAGATGCATATATATGCAGCAACCAATCAGCAGCTTCTGAGCCTACCTAGGTATACTTTTGAACAAACCATACAAAGAGAACAAAAAAATAGATATTAGAAATAAATTGGAAAGTTATTTAATATTGCACGCTCTATCTGAATCATGGAAGAAAACATTTGGGTTTCATGTCCCTTTAAGCTATATGTACGGTTGCTATCAAGCCATATTTTACAGACATGGCCAGCCTTTTTAAGAATCAGGTCAATGTAGAAAACAAAGAATAAATATATAAATAAATAAAGACCCCCTATCATGGTGAAATGTATTTTATGTGTGTTGGAATCTAACTATAAGCAAAAGATCATTTACATACTGTATCTATATATCATGTGATGTTTATCAGAGCTGCAGTGATTTTATATGTAGGAGTACGACCCATCTGGAGTTTCTTGCAATCGATTTGTAATTTATTGTCTACATTATAAGCTTATTGAAAATGACCTTTAAAGAATGCATGTTCATAATCTGCTACTTTTTGGTTTATCCTTTGCATATTTAAAACATACTCCCAATATAGTATACACAACGTAGTGGTGAGGTAGTACTGTTCCATAGGTGAGGCTGGGCGAGATTCGGGGAGGGTCATTGTCACATGAGCAGGGTCCTGTGTGTGCCATGTTTTATGATTAGGCAGCTCAGGGTCATGACTAGACAGTACCTGGTTTGACTTCTACAAATTGGGACATTCTAAGTAAAGGGAGAGCAGGATGGGGATAGACTGGGATAGTTAGGAGCTCTGCTAAAGCAGGGAATAAAAGTAGGTTGGTCATTAAAGGGACACTGAACCCAATTTTTTTTCTTTTGTGATTCAGATAGAGCATTCAATTTTAAGCAACTTTCTAATTTACTCCTATTGTCAATTTTTCTTAGTTCTCTTGCTTTCTTTATTTGAAAAAGAAGGCAGCGAAGCTATTTTTTTAGTTCAGAACCATGGAAAGCACTTGTTTATTGGTGGGTTAATTTATCCACCAATCAGCAAGAACAACTAAGTGTGTTTCACCAAAAATGGACCGGCATCTAAACTTACATTCTTGCATTTCAAATAAAGATAAGAAGAGAATGAAGAGAATTTGATAAAAGGAGTAAATTAGAAAGTTGCTTAAAATTGCATGCTCTATCTGAATCACGAAATAAAAAAATTGGGTTCAGTGTCCCTTTAATAGACAACTATCAGCATAAAGTAAAACAAATGATGAAATATAGACATTGATCTAATTCTTTTCTTTTTCTTTACTTTGCTTGCTTTTTTTTATTTATCCCTTCTCCCCAACTCACTTAGGGTTTTTTTCCTACAAGTTACTTTTTATTCTGACTAAATAGCCTTTATCTCAATATTGTATATTTTGCAGCTGCTGAATAACTAGGCATTGCTATACAACACAGCCTATTCAGCCTTACAATTGCTTTTTTTAAGAAAAGACAATGTGCAAAAATACAATTTTATTGTACAATATCTGTGGTTATAATATAACAATAATAAAAAAAACGTTATTCACCCCAAACCTATGGCGTGTCCTTTATTGCAGCTCTGTCCATCAATACATTTTACTCAGTAGGAGATATTTTCAAACTCTCCTTAAAGGAGCTATGATATAAAATCATGTACGGATAAAGTTTGATTGAGAAAAAAATGCTCATTATTTTATTCCCTTGAAAAGTGTTTTCTGTGCTTTTAAAATTGATTTCATTATCTGAAAAAAATTACTAGCAAAACGTCTGTCACCTGCTATGAGATCGTGGTAGGTGGCGGATGATAACAACCAAAAAAGATAGCGATATCAATCTCATAGAAGGAACAGCCATGTTTAATGCCTGATACCTTAGCTGCTATTTCTCTGATTGCGGAATTAAAGGGATACTAAACCCAAATGTTTTCTTTCATGATTCAGATAAAGAATGAAACTTTAAGCAACTTTTTAATTTACTCCTATTTTAATTCTTTCTAAGTTCTCTTGCTATATTTATTTAAAAAGCAGGAATGTAAAGTTTATGAGCCGGCCCATTTTTGTTTCATAACTTGGGTTACACTTTCTGAACCTAAAATGGTCCGGCTCCTAAGCTTTCCATTCCTGCTTTTAAAATAAAGATAGCAAGAGAATGAAGACAAATTGATAATAGGAGTAAATTAGAAAGTTGCTTAAAATGACATGCTCTATCTGAATCATGAAAGACAAAAAATTGGTTCAGTATCCCTTTAAGCACTTCTTAATGCACAACTATTCAAAGGATGATACAATATCACAATTTGCATTAAGATATAAATTTCAGTTAAATTTGTACACATAAAAACCAACTAGCTGTTAACACACAATTATGATTTAACACCTAGAAAAATATTGGTTAGTGCATCTGTAACTAACATTTGTTTAGTAATGTATAGTGACATCACTAATAGAAGCGGTTTTTGGCAGAGATTACAGAGGTATCTGTGTAAGAAGCCATCGTTAAAATGTTCACAAAATAATCAGGAAGTCCTCTTCACTTTGCAGCTGTGAGATTATCAATGCTGTTGAAATCTTGCATTCACCTAATGTGCGCTAGGTAGTAAGTTTTTATTCATCTCCTTTAAAAACGGTGTTGCTGTATATATTTGTTACTTTATTTTCTTTCATTTGCTTCTCTTTATATTCCTCCTCTTGACGCTCCAATAAAATGGCTCGGTTAGTCTGAGGGCCTGCATGAAGAGGGTTAATAAATTAAATATTGCATTTTACAAAATGTAACACCCAATTTGTTCCCAATATTTTTCTACTCTTAGATATGTATGTAACTAGAAACTACAAATGACAATTAAATAATTTTAGATGAGCATTAGATTTTTATTTTCAGTTACAAAGTTATTTCAAATTTTCCCTCCTCCCTTGTATCATGTGATAGCCATCAGCCAATCACAATGGCGTGTATGTATACACTGTGAAATCTTGCACATGCTCACTATGAGCTGGTGCCTTTAGAAAGTGTGTATACTATATAAAAATATTGTTCACGTTTTAATGGAAATAATTTGGAAAGTTTTTTTTTTTTTAAATTGCATGCTCTGAATCGTGAAAGTTTTATTTTGACTTAAGTGTTCCTTTAAGGACAAATTAATGTATAATTATTAGTAATATTATTATTACTTTCTTTATTTGTAATGCACATAAGATTTTACAGCATATACAGAGGGTGAAATAAAATAAAGACAGGACTGGGGAAGGAGTATTAGATAGCCCTACTCAGTTGACATCTTAAAATCTAATTAGGTGTTGGAAAGAACAAACCAACAGCAGAGAGGGAGACATTTTGGGTAGCTGTATTACACTGTCACAGAGCTCTCATCTGCCCCTTTAACTGCTTTTCCTTCCATTTATATGTCCCTGTTTCACAAAGTGAAACCAACTCTTCTAAACTAACTCAGAAATATCCAGCCACTCCCATGAACTGACTATACCCAAGCCCACTGATTGCCCAACCATAACCACTGACTACCCAACCATGCCCCCTGACTACCCAACCATGCCCCCTAACTGCCCAACCATGCCACCTAACTGACCAACCATACCCCACTGACTACCCAACCATGCACACTGACTGCCCAACCATGCCCCCTAACTGCCCAACCATGACCCACTGACTACCCAACCATGCCGCACTGACTAAAAAGCAGATTGAAGTAAAAAGGCATTGTGAAGCTCATTTGCGTATCTTGCCCATAATCCTCTGCTGCATTAGAAACAATTTAGAGGTTTTCTGTATGAAAAACAAGTCTGACTTGCCCAGATTTGTTAATGGGCTACACAATTAGTTTTCTTTCTCTCTATCTTATTATTTATGTTATATTGTTATTATGTGAATCTTTTTCTAAGATATCGTGTTTATGTCTATATCCTGTTATTTGCTAAAAAATGAATAAAAATGATTTCACTAAAATAAAGAAAGTCTTTCCTCGCTTTCCTTCTGTGGTGGAAGCACTGTCTATTTCTCTGTATTACTTATAACAACATTTCTAAAAAGGATGACCAAGGGTAGTCACTTTACAGTGACATAAAAATTAACACATCAGACATTTGTTTTTAATATTATACATATATATATATATAACTGCAAATGCCCTTTAACCCCTTAATGACCACAGCACTTTTCCATTTTCTGTCCGTTTGGGACCAAGGCTATTTTTACATTTTTGCGGTGTTTGTGTTTAGCTGTAATTTTCTTCTTACTCATTTACTGTACCCACACATATTATATACCGTTTTTCTCGCCACTAAATGGACTTTCTAAAGATACCATTATTTTCATCATATCTTATAATTTACTATAAAAAAAAATATAAAATATGAGGAAAAATTGAAAAAAACACACTTTTTCTAACTTTGACCCCCAAAATCTGTTACATATCTACAACCACCAAAAAACACCCATGCTAAATAGTTTTAAAATTTTGTCCTGAGTTTAGAAATACCCAATGTTTACATGTTCTTTGCTTTTTGTGCAAGTTATAGGGCCATAAATACAAGTAGCACTTTGCTATTTCCAAACCACTTTTTTCCAAAATTAGCGCTAGTTACATTAGAACACTAATATCTTTCAGGAATCCCTGAATATCCCTTGACATGTATATATTTTTTTTTAGTAGACATCCCAAAGTATTGATCTAGGACAATTTTGGTATATTTCATACCACCATTTCACCGCCAAATGCGATCAAATACAAAAAATCGTTCACTTTTTCACAAATTTTTTCACAAACTTTTGGTTTCTCACTGAAATTATTTACAAACAACTTGTGCAATTATGGCATACATGGTTGTAAATTCTTCTCTGGGATCCCCTTTGTTCAGAAATAGCAGACATATATGGCTTTGGCGTTGCTTTTTGGTAATTAGAAGGCCGCTAAATGCCACTGCGCACCACAAGTGTATTATGCCCAGCAGTTAAGGGGTTAATTAGGGAGCTTTTAGGGAGCTTGTAGGGTTAATTTTAGCTTTAGTGTAGTATAGTAGACAACCCCAAGTATTGATCTAGGCACATTTTGGTATATTTCATGCCACCATTTCACCGCCAAATGCGATCAAATTGAAAAAAAAGTTAAATTTTTCACAATTTTAGGTTTCTCACTGAAATAATTTACAAACAGCTTGTGCAATTATGGCACAAATGGTTGTAAATACTTGTCTGGGATCCCCTTTGTTCAGAAATAGCAGACATATATGACTTTGGCGTTGCTTTCTGGTAATTAGAAGGCCGCTAAATCCTGCTGCGCCTCACACGTGTATTATGGCTAGCAGTGAAGGGGTTAATTAGGGAGTTTGTAGGGAGCTTGCAGGGTTAATTTTAGCTTTAGTGTAGAGATCAGCCTCCCACCTGACACATCCCACCCCCTGATCCCTCCCAAACAGCTCCCTTCCCTCCCCCACCCCACAATTGTCCCCGCCATCTTAAGTACTGGCAGAAAGTCTGCCAGTACTAAAATAAAAGGGTTTTTTAAAAAAAATAAAAAAATTTTTTAGCATATTTACATATGCTAGGGTGTAGGATCCCCCCCTTAGCCCCCAACCTCCCTGATCCCCCCCAAAACCGCTCTCTAACCCTCCCCTCTGCCTCATTGGGGGCCATCTTGGGTACTGGCAGCTGTCTGCCAGTACCCAGTTTGCAAAAAAAAGTGCTTTTTTTATTTTTTTGGGGCTTTTTTCTGTAGTGTAGCTTTCCCCCCCCACACAGACAATCCCCCACCACCTTGCTGATCTTTTTTTTTTTTAAGATTTCGATATATTTATACATTTTTTATTAAATCATTTTCTGTAGTGTAGCGGTTCCCACCCGCTCCCTCCCCGTGCACGCGCCCGCCCCCGCCCTCCCGTGCACGCGCGCGCGTCCGTGCGCGCCCCTGCTCGTCCCCGCCCACGATCCCGCCCCCCCTGCACATAACCAGGGCCATCGATGGCCGCCACCCGCCTCCCGGTCCGGCTCCCACCCACCAACGCAGGTAGCCACCGATCTCCGGTGCAGAGAGGGCCACAGAGTGGCTCTCTCTGCACCGGATGGCTACCAAAGGTTATTGCAGGATGCCTCCATATCGAGGCATCACTGCAATAACCGGAAAGCAGCTGGAAGCGAGCAGGATCGCTTCCAGCTGCTTTCCAAACCGAGGACGTGCAGGGTACGTTCTCAGGCATTAACTGCCTTTTTTTTGAGGACGTACCCTGCACGTCCTCGGTCGTTAAGGGGTTAAAGGGACACTGAAGCCAAATTTTTTTCTTTTGTGATTCAGATAGAGCATGCAATTTTAAGCAACTTTCTAATTTACTCCTACTATCAAATGTTCTTCATTCTCTTTGTATCTTTATTTGAAAAGAAAGAATGTAAGTTTAGATGCCGGCCCATTTTTGGTGAACAACCTGGGTTGTCCTTGCTGATTGGACAGCGCCAATAAACAAGTGCTGTCCATGGTTCTGAACTAACAATTGGCTGGCTCCTTAGCTTAGATGCCTTCTTTTTCAAATAAAGATGGCAAGAGAACGAAGAAAAATTGATAATAGGAGTAAATGAGAAAGTTGCTTAAAATTGCATGCTCTATATGAATCACAAAATAAAAAATTTGGCTTCAGTGTCCCTTTAATAATCTGTGTACTATTAGTGCAAATGAGACAGTGAAAACTAGGCATGGTTAGTCGTTCATTAGTTTGTGGTGCAAAGAACAAGAACTATGCAAAGGGAATATAAGTAATAAATGAAAACAGGATAAAACTGGAAAACTAAGAAAAGAAAAACAGTGAGAAATAATAAAAAAAAAAAGATATGGTGAAAAGGAGGATGGCACAGAGAAAGCAGAAATCACCCTTCTCGGGCAGCGGGGGTTATCTCCAGACGTATAAATAATACTAATTAATTAACTACTGCATTAACCCTTTAGTGCTGATGATAACATACCAAAGTAACTGAGTGCCACTGGCAAAAAGATGAGCCCATGTGCTAATCCCAATAGAGTGATGGTAAGATTGAGACGGAAGAAAAAGATCTGTATAAGCTGAGCTTTAGCAAAGGCCAGGACGATGATCCCTGGAAGGTTGGTCATAGCTACTCCAGCAAACACCTGTTAATGGGGCAGAGGAGATAAAATTTAGTGAGGAACTTGCAAACATTTGCCTACATGCCGTCCCATAATCTGCCTACTTATCCCATGCTGTCCTCATGTCACCTATCTGACTAGGTTTATCTTTTTTGTTGTCCCGTGTGCTCATCATATTTTATGATCTTCTCACTGTCTTTTCCTCTATACAGTTCTATTATAGAATAAGCACCACCAGGGGGCATGAAACGCGTTAGACTGCTTCTAACTATGTCTGCCCACTGTTTGGGAACCTCTCATGTTTTAATTGTACAATAAAAGGTACATTTTATTTTTCAACTTAGCCTGAGTGCCTGCATCCATTATTTTTCCTACAGTTCTATTATACCATATTGAATTACCTATGCGCTGTTAACTTACCGCGCTTCCCATATAGATTGTAGCTTCTTTGGCTCTTTTCACTTTGGTGGATTTGCAGCTGATGGCAAAGGAGCGCGTAAGGTGAGAGACAAATTCTACGGATATTCCAATAGCCTAAAGGGAAAATAAAAGTGAGAGATATAATGAGACAAGAGACAAATGAAATTAGCGGAGGATTGGTTGTATCAGGCTTTTCCTAATATGCCCAAGCATGGGCACAAAGTCATAAATGTACTTCCGTTAAAAAAACACTGTAATTGTCCCACACTCCAATCCATAACAATTCCTGGGTGAAGTGCCTTTCATGACTGTCCTAAAGGTTTTCAGATTATTTCTAGAGAACCTAGCAATAACCTACTTATTACCTGATTTTCAAACACATTATTGTTATTATAACACCCCAATAATAAGGATGAGGACAATCAACAGTATTCCAATCCCTCGGCAGCTTTTACAGAAAATTTGGACTTTTAAAATTTACAGCCTGGACCTCTTGGGGGAAAAAAAAACAATAAATACTTTTGAACATGTTTAGTTATTTTGCTAAATTGAATGTAAATTTTGATGATAAAGTGCCCAGTTTTTAAAAATTCAATTAAAAACAGGGGCACTTTAATTCATCAATATTTACATTTCACTCGTGTTGTGAAAATACTTACCTTTTAATTTTGACAGCCGCTGCATCGCTTCCTCCACCCGTCGCAAAGCCTCTTCCTGGGTCTAGAATGAGGAATTTATTTTCCTCCAATCACTGCGTTAAATCAGACACCGATTCCCCCGGGGGGGGGGGGAGCCGTGATTAGAGGATGACCGATCCGTCATTTCTGATGTAGGAAGAAACTTGTGAAGACCGGGGGAAGCCGGCTGGAGCAGCTGTCAAGTTTAAAAGGTAAGTATTTTCACAACACGAGTGAAATTTAAATTTTGATGAATTAAAGTGCCCCTGTTTTTAATTGAATTTTTTAAAACCAGGCACTTTATCATCATAATTTACATTCACTTTAAGGACCATTACACTTGACATTTCAATAATGCATAAAATGTTTCATTATTGCAAGTGAAACATTATTGCAATATAAATTCATAATTTATTTTAAAAGCCCTTTCTTGTAAAATATATCTAAAAAATTTGCTTGTTTGACTTTTTCTGAGAGAGGCTTGGGTTAATATTTTTAAGCAACTTATGAAAGCTTTTGTTTACTTTTCCCTCCCTCCTTAAAGGGACAGTCAAGTCCCCAAAAAACTTTCATGATTCAAATAGGGCATGTAATTTTAAACAGCCTTTAAATTTTCTTTTATCATCAATTTGCGTTGTTCTTTTGGTATTCTTATTCGTATTTTGACAGTTATTCACCACTAGAGGGTGTTAGTTCATGTGTTTCATATAGATCACATTGAGCTCATGCACGTGAAGTTACCTTGGAGTGAGCACTGATTGGCTAAAATGCAAGTCTGTCAAAAGAACTGAAATAAGGGGGCAGTTTGCAAAGGCATAGATACAAGGTAATTACAGAGGTAAAATGTGTATTATTATAACTGTGGTGGTTATGCAAAACTGGGGAATGGGTAATAAAGGGATTATCTATCTTTTTAAACAACAACAATGCTGGTGTTGACTGTCCCTTTAAGCTCTATGGTGCCACATGCTTTTAAAAGGTGGATTAGCAATTTTGCATCAACAATCATGATAGACAAATCATTATTTGCAATAGTAACCAGGTTGAATCAGTGTTAAAGAGACAGTATACACTCTAGACATGTGCAGCCGTGAAAAATTTGGTTCGGATCGATTCGAATTTTGGTTCGGATCGATTCGAATTCGGAAGAAATCGAATGAATTTGTTTCGGATTCATTCGGATTCTTTCGGATTCGTGTGAAATTCGGTTCGGTTCGATTCGGTTCGAAATTGATTCGGATTTTCAGAATTTCGACACTGTTAAGTGGGATGTGCTGTGTATTACACTAGTATACTGTGCAATACTAGTGTAATACATGGCCATCCGAATCCATCCAAATCCATCCGAATCGATTCGGATTTATTTGGTAGATTCGGCACTGCCGCAATTCGGAAATTCGGACCGAAACGAATCGCACATGTCTAATACACTCATTTTCAAATAACTGCATGTAATAGACACTACTATAAAGAACAAGATGCCCAGATACTGATATAAAAATCCAGTATAAAACTTTTTAAAAACTTACTTAGAAGCTCTCAGTTTAGCTCTGTTGAAAAGTTAGCTGGGAAGCCCATTGCAAGTGGGAAATAAGACACTCCCCCCTCCCCCTTCTTTTGCATATGAAAAGACCATTTACACAAACAGGAGCAAGCTGGTGAAGGTAGCTGACGGTATTCTCCTAAAACTTTGGGGCTTGGTTAGGAGTCTGAAAATCAGAGCAATGTTATTTACAAATAAGCAAAACTATACATTTATTTTAAAATCAAACTTTATGTGCTATATAAATAGATCATCTACAAAACATATATGCAAAGAAAAAATGAGTGTATAATGTCCCTTTAAACCACCTTAAGGGGATACAAGAGTGCATGCTATAGGTTGTGCTATATCTGAATATTAGTTTGTGATTGGTTAGCAGGGGTTCTTTTGTTCTGGGGGACAGGGAAATCAGTGAAAAGAATAAACCTAAAACAATATACTAATTTGACAAAATAAAGCTGCAGTTTTCACTGAATTTTTTTTTTTATATATGAAGGTTTATAATCATGTAGTTTACAATTTGTGTTTACTAAACATCCTTTTTTGGTTTATTTTAAAGCCACAAATATTTCTGAAATCACACTTCTAAACTATAAAACTTCTACTAACGCTAAAGGGTTAGTAAACACAAATTGTAAGCTGCAAAACAATGTACCTTCATGTCTGAAAAGTATTTTGCAATAGTGGAGCTTTATTTTGTCAAATGAGCATGTTATTTTATGTTTTTTCTTTTCACTGATTTCCCTGTCCCCCAGAACAAAAGAACCATTGCTATCCAATCACAAACTAATACACATATATAGCATAAACTCTGTTTGCACATGTGCAGTTAAGGAAAAATACTGGGAAAGCCTTTACTAAATTTAGATAAAAAATATTTAAAATGTATTTAAACAGGCATTATATTCCTTTTTTAATCTTTATGTAATAGCTAAATATGAATACATTTATATATATATATATATATATATATATATACACTGCATATACACAATAAATTTAATACCTAAGCTACCTTGTATGCTCACTGCTATTACAAAGAATAATTTTCCTATCATGATTGTTGATGCAAAACTGATAATCCACTTTAAAAAAGCAAATGAGTGCATAGAAGGTAAATAAGGAGGGGGGTAAACAAAACCTCACAGATAAATTAGCTAAAAGTATTAACCTAAACCTCCCTGGGAGAAAGTGGAACAAGTGCAATTTTCAAATGTAATTTACAGCAAAAGGAAGCAAAATAAATAATGAATATATATTGCAATAATGTTATTAATTTTAAATAATTAAACATTGTATGCGTTGTTGAAATGCAGTTTAAAGGTCCTTTAAAGGGATATGAAACCCAAATTTTTTGTTTCATGATTCAGCTAGAGTTTAAAATTTAAAAATGTATTTTGATTATTATACTGACTTTGCCCTCTTGATATCCTTTGTTGAAAAGCAGGTAGGCAGCCTCAGGCGTGTGTATGTGTCTGAACCACTGTATGGCAGCAGTTTTGCAAGAATACTATTAACAATGTTATACATTTTCAAATTTAAAAACTTCCAATTTACTTCTGTTATTAATTTTGCTTTTTTAATGTTATACTCCATTTGAATCATGAAAGAAAAATTTGGTGTTTCATGTCCCCCATTCAAGTTAGAAGAAATATGAGTCAGTATAAAGACGACAATGCAGAGAAGTGTTAGTCTTACCGTCACCAGGTTAATGAGAGAGACTGCATTGTAATCGATGCCCCACAAGGTCATGACACCAACTGTATCCACTATAATCATAAGGATGGTGATTAGGTTAATGAGGCCAGAACGCAGATCCATACCCAGCAAGATACAGCACACAACGAAAGTGGGAACAAGGCAGACTGCTATTGTGAACAATCCTTCATTTACAATAGTCAGGTATTGCTCATAAAACACATATGTGATCCTGTAAAGAAAGCAAATATCAGAAGCGTTACTTACAAACATCATGAACAAGGGCATAATAAAGAAACGTGCATTATGCAGAGGTAATAGCTGTTTGTATGCATGGAATTATCACATATGAAGTTTGTATTACACTACTCAATAAACCAAGTAAGTAGAAGCTATATTTTTATACAAATATTACAGTGGAAGGAGCTGGAAATCCTGTTTATCCGTATTTTAAAGAACTGTATACCATAGCTTTAAATAAATGGAATGGAAGGAGATTAAAACGGCATCTGATGGTAGTATTGCACACACAAGGGCACAAATGATATAAAATATAAATGTAGGTGCTTTAAAGGGATAGTTTACCCAAAAACCTTTTCTCCTTTAATTTGTTCCCAATGATCCTGTTTACGTGCTGGAGTTTAATAAATTGTTTACAACTAGCTCCTTTGGGGCCGATTTATCAAAGCTTCAACTGATAATACGCTGGAATCTTGCGTCAAATTAGAGGCAAAGTTGATCCGCTGTAGTTAACAAAGTGTCAAGATCGTGAAATGTTGAAATGTGTGACATAATATACGCTCCCGCGATATCAATCCGACGCAGATCGATGCTTGCATCATTCCAGATGTTTCAAATTCACATTCGACTCTATTCGACCCTCTTCCCAATTTATCAAACATTCAACAGGTACGCTCGCGTCTATTCCACCGCAGCATACCTATCATTTAAACCGCCACCCTTGAGGCCGCGAATGCCATAGAAATCGATAGGAGTCTGAAAACACAGAAAGGTTATGTTCGATGCTGCAAGAGAATGAAGCATATTACATAATAAACATACTTATGGATTATGTTACATCTTTGTCTCTCATTACAAAGCAAGGGGAAAATATTATTGGTTCAAATTTGGTGCAAAGTATTGCTTCAAATTTGGTGCACTAGTAGATATTGGGAAACAAATGAAATACATTACATAATCTAGCTAACTTCCTTTATGAGATAAATCTATTTGCACTATGTTTAACGCATGTAATACAAGTCCTACTCTCCACTTCGCACCAAATTGAACGCAACACTTTTTGCACCAAATTTGATGCACACTCCTAAACAACCCCCACACTTGTGATGTTTTCCACCACTTTTGATTGGGATATGCATAATCATATGATGTATGACCTCCAATCTGATTGAAATACCCATTTTATACTATTACTAACTAATCAAATTGCTCGATACTTGTGTCATTGATCACTCATCAGAACTTGTAAGTGCTATTTGTTACATTGTGTATTTTACTTTGAAAGTATGTATATGTGAAATTAGTATTAAAGTTAAACATTGATAATGACATTAGGACACACAGTGTAATAATTTAGACAATGATTTTAAAAATCGAATGATTGATTCAATATAATCTTAAACTGATAGCTCAAAGGCATAGTCTACCTAACATTATACTCTCATGAATCTGATACAGCAGAAATTAAAATCACCTCTTTACTGTCATGCTAATTTCAGTGTTCTTTTTACTTCTCTTGAATTTAATTTTCATTACAAAATGTCATGTTATATGCCAGCCCATTTTATAACACCTGCGTAGGGGTGGTGTTTAAAACTACACTGTAATCAGGAGGGGTTACACAGGTGCAGAGAGAAAACTGGCCCAGCTCTTAAAATATCCATTGATTGAAAATAAATACATATGATACCCTGATTACATCGTATATTCACAATTATTCTTGCTCAGAATAATATTACATTTACACTATATACATATAGTGGTATAAATTAACACAGAGATATGAAAGACAACATTGTTTAGAACAAAAAAAAGGAATTTAGGGACATGTAAATGTTTGCAAAAGATTTCTGACATAACACACATATATATATATATATATATATATATATATATATATATACACACAAGTATGTGCAAAGATATATGTACACATTCTAGCATTAATAATCATTTAAAAAAAGAAAAAAACATGAGATAGGCATATCATGATTTCTAGAAATACAAATACACATTAATTTATGTGAAAATATCATATATCAGTTTTTTGTATAACAAATACATAGAAAATAACTATGTATGAGATATTATTGTTTGTTTAGGTATAAATCTAGCTATTTCTTGGGCATTACCCGATGAAAAATAAAAGATTAGCTTTAGAGAAATGTGCTTGTTCATGGACAGTAATGAAATGGTATAAATAAAGTTGGAAACAACAGAATAACCATGACATCAAGGACTCTTATTTATCAACAGTCCGATGTTCATCGCTCAGTACTTGACACACGTGTTTTTGACAGACTTTTTAATAAATATGAGCGTTGTATGTAGATTCGCAACATCGATGTCTGGCGAGTGCATTGACTCCAGCAAATGCTCCGAGATTGACGCTTTGATAAATCGGCCCCATTGTCTTTATATTGGCATTTGAAATAGCTGATTTAGCCTGCAGTATCCCTACCTATACTGAAAGTTCCTATACCTAGGTATAGGCTATTGTGAAACTATGTAAACACAGTTAGCAGAAGAAATTACACTCACAGTGGGAAGTGGAAGAGATAAAGTGTTCATTTTCAATTGTTCTTTCAAGGTATTGTACAAAGACAGAGATAAGAAAGGGAAGCATTTGAGTGATAAGATAACAAGATCTGATCTGTCAGCAAGCAGCCTATTTTGATGGGCTGTGGTTTTAAAGAACAAATCCAGCTATTTCTTTTGCAAAAAGAAGCATAAATTAGCAATTTTTCATACATTTTATACGCTGCAGCTGGTATAACAGGTTATGGAGAACACATTCAAAGAAAAACTATTTTGAGTGTTCCTGGTGGGGTTTTTTGGGGGGGGGGTTGTTAAAGGGACATGAAACACAACATTTTTTATCTTTTGTTGAAGGAGCAGCTAGCTAAAAACATCAGGTGAACCGATGTGATGAAGCATATATGTGCAGCCACCAATCAGAAGCTAGCTCCCAGAAGTACATTTCTGCCCCTGAGCAAAGGATACCAAGAGCATGAAGCAAGTTAGATAGTAGAAATAAATCAAAAAGTTATTTAACATTGCATATTTAATTTTGATTTTACTGTTCCTTTCATAAAAAAATATTTTTAGGGGGGGCGTGTCCGAACTGCGATCCTACATGGTCGCACTTTCTCTGTGCTCTCACTGATCACTTGTAATCCGCCGGTATCAGGGGAGACCCTACAGCTCAGAATTACATCCATCTGTCTATGAGGGCAGACTACCTAACAGCATCCGAAATTTTGAGAAGTCTGTGTTGTATTTGTGAAGTTTGAGGCAGACACCGGACACAGAAGGCCTAGAGCGGCGGCTCATAAATAGGCAACGCCACCCCCCTCGAATACTCGAGGGTTTTTGTCCAAACCGGGTACTATCAACTTCAGTTTGAAATACTTGTTCAGTTCCCGAACCATATCATCATTTCAAAGGTTGCATAAAAGAGGATACTACTCAATCTTTTTGCTACGCAACTTCACAAAATGGCTACCGCACTGGAAACAGACCTACAGGCTAACTGTGATAGCTGCATGGAAAAGCTGGAACGCTGTTTTCAGACCCTGATTGACAGAGCCCCATGGGACTTTCTTGTCCATATTTATCAAAAGCGGCAAGAATCATATCAGGTTACTACAGCTAAGGTGGCAGACACAGCATCGGAGCCCCGAGAGGTTGGTAACCCTGCAGGAGAGCCGCCATGCTTGTTCTCGACATTATCTCAACAACCGGCTGGCCGCACAACAGGATTTGAGAAATCGGGCGGCCAACGCTATGAGGGTGCTGCAGATATGAAGACCAAGATGCTGTTTGAACCCGATCTGAACCTCCGTACCGTTGCAGCAGAGGCGCTCACAGCCGATATAACCCAGGACTTGCCATCCCAAGGGGATCTTGTATTCTGCTCCACACCAGGGCAGGAGCCGGGGGTGATCACTCCTGCAATTACACGCATTAAAAATAGTCACAATCCACCTGGCCCTTACAAATCTTTATTATTGGAGCAATCATTATGGCTGGACTTAGTGAGTATGCTGCGATCTGAAAAGCTGCCTGAAGAAGGAGGCACAGGTACTCAAACACCACTATTTAGACATTACTCTCGAGGTGATGGGTGCTACATATGGGACACTGGGACAATGATTGCACACGGGCAAGATATGCTCGGAACCAGAAATTTAGTGTAAGTTTTTATCTTAATATATAAGGACTGTCAACTGCCGAAGGAGAGACATATAGACATTTGGGTTCCTGGTTATGCTTTATTTCCTTTTTTTTTTTATTTTTATATATATATATAAAATATCTGTTAGGTCATTACTATAAGGGTAAATACTGAGTCCATATTGTTACTTAATTTTGCTTTGGTTATACCACAGAGGTTCCTTTCCTATCACTTAAATGGCCTTCTTTCTGCGGTTCGCGGCCGGAACCAAGGAGGGGGCTAAATATGCACTAGCAAAGCTATAGGAATTGTCTCTGCCTAAACACGTACTTAGTGAGGAAGCGTGCATTTCTTAAACCTACATCCCTGTCTCATAACGTCTTAACACACTTGACAGAGCCCTGAAGATCTGATCTCCTAATTGTCTCATATGGAAGACATTACCTGTTCTCATACTGCCCTTAATTGTAGTGATGTGTTTTCTGGGGGGCTTGGTGGGGGGCCCCCGAGGGAGGCATGCTATACTCAATGGATACAATAAGGGCTCTTACATATGAAAACCGTAGTCTTCATGTACATAGAGGGCATATCTCCCTTAAAGGGCTAGTGTGATAAATTTCCCTTTTTTATGACAGGCTGCTGAATGTTCCCAAGCACATAGTTAATTGCAACGCCCATCTAAAAGATATACTATAGAACACATTGGTGACGGCGCAGGATAGCCTAAATTGCCCTGACATTGCTGTATACTCTCCTATGGGAGATGGTAAGAAAGTAGATTTGAACATCCCAAGCTGCATTGAGCCACTGACCGAACCTTGCAACACTTAGCTGCTTAAATCTTAGTATCTATTAGGGGTTGACATACCTTTTCCTTTTATATAATGGTCTACGTTTAACTGTTTTATATGATAATGTTTATATTCAATGAGTGGGTTCCCGGTTTGGACTTGAGCATCTTCTATCTTTAAAATATAAAACATACTCAATATTGTTAGAGATGCCTCTTTTTTCTTATTTTTCTTTTTGTGTGTTGTCTGTTATTACTATTTAATAAACCCCTATATAATTTTACTTGCACTACAAGGATCCAAAAGCGATCTAATATGACATGTAGAGGGGTGAAAATGAAGGAGAAGGTCGCTATATTTTTTCTTTTACTATTTGTTTTTGGTGCATTACACACTTTCAGATATGCTATAAATGTTTGTAACGTAATGACTATTGTACCATGCAAATTTATGTTTGTAAACTTCTATTCCTTCAATAAAAATATTAAAATAAAAAAAATAAAAAAAATAAAAATATTTTTAAATATACTGCACAATTTTGTGTACTTTGTGTACTTTCTCCTTATATATTTGAGCTTTGAATAGAGCCAGGTTTTTGAGCCCTTACAGAGTGCTTTTTGTTATTACTAAAGAAATGTGAAAACATGATGTTTTTTTTTACAAGTACAATAATTAGTGGGTTAGAAGAGGGGTTCTAGAAAGGGTTAGAAAAGGGGTTCAGATGGGGTTGCCAGCTGTGTTTCATAAAAATACAAAATATAGGTGATTTGATACGGGACATAGCTGGGTTCACACAATGGGGCCGATTTATTAATGTCTGGCGGACATAATCTGCTGTAGCGGATCATGTCCGCCAGACATCGCTGAATGCTGACAGCATACACTGTCAGCATTTAACATTGCACAAGAAGTTCTGGTGAACTGCTTGTGCAATGCCGCCGCTGGCAGGGGGTGTCAATCAACCCGATCGTAGACGATCGAACAGATTGATGTCCGCAGCCTCAGAGGAGGTGTATGACCGATGCTTCTTAACTCCTGTTTCCGGCGAGCCTCAAGGCTTGCGCGGAAACAGGCTTATTTGGCCCCATTCGGGCCATGATAAATCGGCCCCAATGTCTCCACAAAAACGCAATCTTAGGCCCCACCCTTGATTCCACCACATATATTTTTCACAACTAAGCAGTCATTTTATCCCCTTGGTTGCCAGTAACACATGTACAGAGCAGTGATGTGACCCCCTTGGCTGCTAGAGATACACGCCCAGCTATGATTGAACACCCCCATGGTTGCCTGTAACACATATAATAGAAAATGCACAGTGTAACTTCTTTTTCAGCCATATTTCTAATGCATAAAGGCCTAAAATGCCCTTTACATTTAGCTGACAGGGGTCTTTAAAAATACTGGACATTTAAGTGTCCAGTATTTTTGTACAAATTTTACTGGACAGCCTGCTAAAATATTGGACTGTCCGGTTGAATACTGAACACCTGGCAACCCTAGGTTCAGAACAGGATAGCAGCATCAGAAATATGAGATGAAATAAAAAAAATGAGATAAAAAAAAAAAAGAATATGCAGATAAGCAGGCTCAGGATCTAAAGTAATAAGATGATTAAAGGGACAGCTCAGGGGAATGATACCTACGTGTATGGAAATACAGTGAATTCAGGGTCTGTACCCGGCACTTCTCTTAGTGTCTCAGTGATGTTGGCAGCAAGTTCTCTTGCGTATCTCAGGGCAGCTGTGTATTCCTGAGAGTTCTTTAAAGGAGTGTGATACGCCATGAATCGGGAGGCTGGAGATAAAATCAGAAATCTGTGAGCTGTACAGCAATAGAAAATATTTTCAAAGGGACATGATAGTCACAAAAATGCTGTTGAATTACTTCCGTACTCACTACTAACCCATTAGGCTTCATTTAAGAAGCGGCAAATGGGGCGGAGATGTCTGCCATTGTCTACTCGGGCTCAGTAAATCTAGCCCATAGAGTTAATTAATTTGAGTACACTATTGAAGGTCTGAAGAAATCGTCACAAAAAGAGATGACATGAAACCCAAAATGTATCTTTCATAATTCAGATAGAGTATACATTTTTAAACAATATTCCATTTTACTTATATTATCAATTTTGCTCCATTATTTTGGTATTATTAATTGACGGAGCAGCAATGTACTACTGGGAGCTAGCTAAACCCAATGGTAAGCCAAAGACATGGGCATATATTTGCAACGACCAATGAGCAGCTAGCTCACAGCTCCTGAGCCTACCAAGGTATGCCTTTCAACAAAGGATACTAAGGGAACAAAGCAAATTAGATAAAAATAAGTAAATTGGAAAGTGATTTTAAATTGTATACTATATATAAATCATAAAAGTTTTTGTTTCATATTTCTTTAATGTGCCAAAGTCATCTCTTGCTGTGAAGATTTTTGCAGACCTCTAATTGTGTGCTCCACTAACGCTATGGCTAGATTTACAAAGGCCAGGCATGTCCGCCCCTTTCCGCGGCTAGTAGGCAGTTAGGATGGAGGGTCTTATCTAAGCATAACAGTAATTTTTTAAACAACACTTTTAATGTCACTGTAAACAAAAACATTTCAGAGACATTGTTTGTCACCAAAACATTCAAGCTTTTACTTTATATGTTTCTAAAAAAAAAATTTAACATATATATTACACTCAGGGCTGGGCCAAGCCCACTCTCTCCCCCCTTTTGCTATTTAACCATACCCAAAAACTATAAAAGTTTTATTTACAAAAACATTTGTTTGTCACTGTATTTTATAAATTGGTTGTCATTAAATAGCAAAAAAGTTATTGAAAAATACCCATGAATTGCACCTGACACTCATGATGAATTGTAGTATTGGTTCCCTGGGGTAAAAAAAATTACACTTTTAAGATAGTCTCTCTTTGCGCTTTTGTCAACTTTCTTACATATTTTTACTGGTACTCAGTGGGAAGTAAGCAATGTCTTTATTTACATTGACACAGGAGGCATGTTCCTTAAAAGTGAAGAAAAATAGGGGCGGAGCCAACAACAAAGGAGACAAGACGTGTAGTACATGAGCTCCTGAAAGGACCGACAAACATCAAGCCTAATAGCACTTTTAATTTAAATTTTCTTTATTAAAGTCGAGACCTACACTTATAATAGGAAGAGAGCAACCTAACAATAGCCTCAGATAACTTTTATTGAGGCTTTGGCATAGGAGCAAGACGCCTACTACAGCCACGAGGCAGATCTGATAACTGGCTGATTATAGATGGCAGACCTATACGAACAGATACAGGCATGGCGAGCAAGCTTTGAAGAGAAGATGGATATTTGTTTCCATGACCTATTATCTACGGTCAAAGATCTGAGGGGGGAAGTGAGCGATCCGACACCCAAGATGGCGACTGGCCTCTCTAAGAACGATGAGACCTCCCGGCCTCCACAGACCCGCACGGAGTCTCTTCTACATGCCGCCTTACCGAGCAGGTCTGCTGGCCTAAGCGGGGAGAAGTACCCCTACACTTCAGTGCCCTATAGAAAAGCGGCCAGGACAACGGGCGACGCCTCTTCTCTCATCTGCGGTGCGCATCCTCTCCCTGAAAATGAGATCGCTAACAACGGACCGGCCTCAGCTGTGTCAGCATTGACTATCAAACCTAGCTGCGCTGTGGATCCAGGTGAGATAGAGGGTGATACTCGGATGCCGCCCCACACGGACAGGCTCACACAGGCCCCATATCACACTGACCCACAGACATCCACTTGGCCAAACATTACTGTCTCAATTATCCAGCCAGCCAGCCGACTGCAGCCAGTGGGAGATATGGGATGCACAACTTTTGTCTCGACGGGTTATAAGCCTGATCGGAGCTTTGTCTTTACTTGCCCTAATTTGGATATAGAACTACCGCTGCCTCTGGTGAATATTGTCTGGGATATGAGCATACTGTCCCTAACAGTGTACTCCACAGACTCCGCTACAAGCTGGCTATTGCTGGCTGAGAGGGCTCTACTCTCCTCGTCAATCACACACAGTTTAGGCATAGGTTGACTATTTGATCTCCCCAGGGGAATGTGCTGATTGCAAAATCTATCGGCACGCAGCAAGATTTCCCCTGAATCCTAGGGACTACACTGTCTCAGCACCTACTACCCTCAGAGAGACATACATACCCGTTTCTCCCGTAATCTGCTAGCGCCCCATTTCTCAGGTCTCTAACTAGATGTCGCACGGACATTGGGCAATTCCTCCTGAACCTTTTTATTCCTTATTGGAGTTTTACCATGGGACGCTGGCCTCAGTCTCACCACTCAGTTGTTGGCTAGCAAGTCTGCTGTTTGATCCTTCAATATATACACCCCCCCATCAACAGCTGAGAACTATATATTATAAAGACCTTTACACTAGATTCAGTGTCTCTCTATGTGTGTTCGTGGTGTTCAGGGGTACCTAGCTCCTTTCCTGTTTTATTTGTATCCTAGATGAAGGCTAGCAGCCTGAAGGACTGGGTCATATTACCTCATTCTATGTCTTGGTGTTGCCCAGCTTTAGGGTAGTTTTTCATGTCAACCCATTTATCTGCTCACAGTTTTCATAGCATAATTCAAGTATGTTAGTTATTATGTTTGTATGTTAACTCTTCTATTTCCTAACCCAACTACATGCTGAAGACTGGTGTAAAGGTGGCCACTAATGCAGTGAGAATAACTGTTAACCATGCAAAGTTTTATTTTTTTTTCTTAACACCGGTCACACTTTAACATATAAGCACCTTACATAGTACTGCGGTATTGGTAGTGCTTTTGTATTGTCTCTGGTTTTCATAGAAGTTTATGTCTTCTTAACTGTTTATCGTTACTCTATGTTTTGTTTTTTTTTTGCCAGTTAATACACTTATGCTCATACAGGATACTTCTACTTTTGGTACCTAAAATCAGGAGCATTGCCTAGCTGATATATTTTACCCATAACTGCCATTTACCCTTCAGATACAGTTAGTGGGAATCATACCTACGATTGTACTTAGCTGAAATATATCTCTCACTCATTTTATAATGTTATAACCCAATTGTCTCTTACTCCTACAGACGTTCTAGTACTGTTTAATTACTGGCTACTAGGTGTTCTGTTATGAGTCATATTTCCTAATAACTTTATAGCTTTGTGGGTCTCCAACTTTAGCTCTACTGTTAATTAAAACCATATCAGCCTGATGCCAATCCAAAAGGTTTCTCCTATGTCTTTTACTAATCTAATTTCAAACCAGTCCTACCTGTACTACCCTGACTACAGGTCTCTGGAGCAAAGTTTGGCTATCTCTATAATGCTCAGTAGACATCCTTCTGAATTAAACTAACCCATTTATAGTCTACTTCCCATCCAGTCTCACTAAGACTCCCCCTCTCCTTTCAGACAGACTTTAAGGGTCCAGTAGCTGTCTTATCCATCCCATGTCCCACCCTAGAATATATAATTTCACCTCTCAGTTGCTATAGATACTCCCGGGCTGTGCTAACTGGGAAGGCATGGCTCGGCATAACTTTTCTATTTAACAGAAGAGGAAACCAACCCATACTTAATTATATTATAAGCTCCACCGCATTGATTAGAAGGCTCCGCCCCTCCATTTCCCCCTCTTCTATCTGAGCGGCTTTTTGCCCGCTGATTTCCCCTCCCCCCCTACATATATCGGCCCAAGAGTGGCCAACACACATACTAATTCTCCACAGACTGAAGCTCTGACTCAGATATGCCATGAAGCGTTTACCATTGTGTTGTGGAGATCACTTGCCAACAATATAATATAAAATGAAGTTCTATTTCATTTCACCTGCACTTTTGTCTAGCACCATGTTAAAATATGAATATACGTAACTCTCTTATTATATGTCAATACTGTTTTGTCACCAAACTTAGATTACAGACAATGTGAGACTCTCTTTGATGTAATATTGTTCTAAAGGTGAATCTTGTTTGTTAATACTTATTTCAACTTCAATAAAAAATTTATTTACAAAAAAAAGTGAAGAAAAATAGAAAATACACATATTCACTGGACATTACAAATCCTGGACTCTTAGCCAATACTCAGTGGACTTACTTTACCTAGTATTGCATGTGAGTGAATAATTTTATGTAAATTCTATAAAAGCCATAGAATTCTATTTACCTGTAACCACTCCTTGGTCATTGAGTCTCACAGCATTATCATAAGCTCCCAGGCCCCTGTAGAGAGATTATAGTGTGAGAAATTATATTACAGTGATCGTTATGTGTGACATAGGGTTGCCAACTTTTCTTAAAGAAAATAAGGAAGACTAACGGCTAGATTTAGAGTTTTCTCGGTAACGACCCGCGTAGCTAACCCTGCCTTTTTTCTGGCCGCACCTCTAAAATAACTCTGGTATTGAGAGTCCACAGAATGGCTGCGTTAGGCTCCAAAAAAGGAGCGTAGAGCATTTTTAACGCAACTGCAACTCTCGATACCAGAGTTGCTTACGGACGCGGCCAGCCTCAAAAACGTGCTCGTGCACGATTCCCCCATAGAAAACAATGGGGCTGTTTGAGCTGAAAAAAAACCTAACACCTGCAAAAAAGCCGCGTTCAGCTCCTAACGCAGCCCCATTGTTTGCTATGGGGAAACACTTCCTACGTCTGCACCTAACACCCTAACATGTACCCCGAGTCTAAACACCCCTAACCTTACACTTATTAACCCCTATTCTGCCGCCCCCGCTATCGCTGACCCCTGCATATTATTTTTAACCCCTAATCTGCCGCTCCATAAACCGCCGCTACTTACATTATCCTTATGTACCCCTAATCTGCTGCCCCTAACACAGCCGACCCCTATATTATATTTATTAACCCCTAATCTGCCCCCCACAACGTCGCCTCCACCTGCCTACACTTATTAACCACTAATCTGCCGAGCGGACCGCACCGCTACTATAATAAAGTTATTAACCCCTAATCCGCCTCACTAACCCTATAATAAATAGTATTAACCCCTAATCTGCCCTCCCTAACATCGCCGACACCTAACTTCAATTATTAACCCCTAATCTGCCGACCGGAGCTCACCGCTATTCTAATAAATGTATTAACCCCTAAAGCTAAGTCTAACCCTAACACTAACACCCCCCCTAAATTAAATATAATTTTAATCTAACGAAATTAATTAACTCTTATTAAATAAATTATTCCTATTTAAAGCTAAATAATTACCTGTACAATAAATCCTAATATAGCTACAATATAAATTATAATTACATTGTAGCTATTTTAGGATTAATATTTATTTTACAGGCAACTTTGTAATTATTTTAACCATGTACAATAGCTATTAAATAGTTAAGAACTATTTAATAGTTACCTAGTTAAAATAATTACAAAATTACCTGTAAAATAAATCCTAACCTAAGTTACAATTAAACCTAACACTATACTATCATTAAATTAATTAAATAAAATACCTACAATTACCTACAATTAAACCTAACACTACACTATCAATAAATTAATTAAATACAATATGTACAAATAACTACAATGAAATAAACTAACTAAAGTACAAAAAATAAAAAAGAACTAAGTTACAAAAAATAAAAAAATATTTACAAACATAAGAAAAATATTACAACAATTTTAAACTAATTACACCTACTCTAAGCCCCCTAATAAAATAACAAAGACCCCCAAAATAAAAAATGCCCTACCCTATTCTAAATTACTAAAGTTCAAAGCTCTTTTACCTTACCAGCCCTGAACAGGGCCCTTTGCGGGGCATGCCCCAAGAAGTTCAGCTCTTTTGCCTGTAAAAAAAAACATACAATACCCCCCCCCAACATTACAACCCACCACCCACATACCCCTAATCTAACCCAAACCCCCCTTAAATAAACCTAAAACTAAGCCCCTGAAGATCATCCTACCTTGTCTTCACCTCACCAGGTATCACCGATCCGTCCTGGCTCCAAAATCTTCATCCAACCCAAGCGGGGGCTGGCGATCCATCATCCGGTGGCTGAAGAGGTCCAGAAGAGGCTCCAAAGTCTTCATCCTATCCGGGAAGAAGAGTAGATCCGGACCGGCAACCATCATCTTCCAAGCGGCATCTTCTATCTTCATCCGATGAGGACCGGCTCCATCCTGAAGACCTCCACCGCGGACCCATCTTCATCCGGCGACGTCCAACTGAAGAATGACGGTTCCTTTAAGGGACGTCATCCAAGATGGCGTCCCTCGAATTCCGATTGGCTGATAGGATTCTATCAGCCAATCGGAATTAAGGTAGGAATATTCTGATTGGCTGATGGAATCAGCCAATCAGAATTAAGATCAATCCGATTGGCTGATCCAATCAGCCAATCAGATTGAGCTCGCATTCTATTGGCTGATCGGAACAGCCAATAGAATGCGAGCTCAATCTGATTGGCTGATTGGATCAGCCAATCGGATTGAACTTGATTCTGATTGGCTGATTCCATCAGCCAATCAGAATATTCCTACCTTAATTCCGATTGGCTAAATAAACTTATTACCCCCTAAACCGCCGCTCCCGGACCCCGCCGCAACTATAATAAAGTTATTAACCCCTTAACCACTATAATAAATATATGAACCCCTAAACAGCCGCTCCCGGACCCCACCGCCACCTACATTATACCTATTAACCCTTAATCTGCCACCCCCTATACCGCCGCCACCTACATAAAGTTATTAACCCCTATCCTGTCGATCCCGGACCCCGCCGCAAATAAATTAATTGTTTAACCCCTAAACTGCCGCACCCGGAGCCCTCCGCCACCTTCATTACATTTATTAACCCCTATCCTGCCCCCCCTACACCGCAGCCACCTACAGTACATCGATTAACCCCTAATCTACCCCCCCTACACCGCCGCCACTATATTAAATGAATTAACCCCAAAACCTAAGTTTAACCCTAACACCCCCCTAACTTAAATATTATTTAAATTAATCTAAATAAATATTCCTATCATTAAATAAATTAATCCTATTTAAAACTAAATACTTACCTATAAAATAAACCCTAAGATAGCTACAATATAATTAATAATTACATTGTAGGTATTTTAGGATTTATATTTATTTTACTGGCAACTTTGTATTTATTTTAACTAGGTACAATAGCTATTAAATAGTTAATAACTATTTAATAGCTACCTAGTTAAAATAATTACAAAATTACCTGTAAAATAAATCCTAACCTAAATTACAAATACACCTAACACTACAGTATGAATAAATTAATTAAATAAATTAAATACAATGATCTAAAATAAAATACAATTAAATAAACTAAACTATATTACAAAAAACAAACACTAAATTACAAAAAATAAAAAAATATTACAAAAATTTAATCTAATTACACCTAATCTAAGCCCCCTAATAAAATAAAAAAGCACCCCAAAATAATAAAATTCCCTATCCTAAACTAAATTACAAAGTAATCAGCTCTTTTACCAGCCCTTAAAAGGGCTTTTTGCGGGGCATTGCCCCAAAGTAATCAGCTCTTTTACCTGTAAAAAAAAAAAAGCAATACAATACCCCCCCAACATTACAACCCACCACCCACACACCCCTACTCTAAAACCCACCTGATCCCCCCTTAAAAAAACCTAACACTACCCCATTAAAGATCACCCTACCTTGAGCCGTGTTCACCCAGCCGGGCACCACTGGTCATCCGATGGGGCAGAAGAGGACATCTGGACCGGTAGAAGTCTTCATCTGATCGGGGCAGAAGAGGTCCACCAAGCGGCAGATGTCTTCATCCAAGCGGCATCTTCTATCTTCAATCAACCGGAGCGGAGCCATCTTGAATCCAGCCGATGCGGAGCCATCCTCTTCTTCCGATGTCCTAACAGCGAATGAAGGTTCCTTTAAATGACGTCATCCAAGATGGCGTCCCTCGAATTCCGATTGGCTGATAGGATTCTATCAGCCAATCGGAATTAAGGTAGGAAAAATCCGATTGGCTGATGTAATCAGCCAATCGGATTGAAGTTCAATTCGATTGGCTGATTGGATAAGCCAATAGAATTGACGTCGCATTCTATTGGCTGATCCAATCAGCCAATCGGATTGAACTTCAATCCGATTGGCTGCCGGTCCGGATGTCCTCTTCTGCCCCATCGGATGACCAGTGGTGCCCGGCTTGGTGAAGACGGCTCAAGGTAGGGTGATCTTCAATGGGGTAGTGTTAGGTTTTTTTAAGGGGGGGTCGGGTGGTGGGTTGTAATGTTGGGGGGGTATTGTATTGCTTTTTTTTTACAGGTAAAAGAGCGGATTACTTTGGGGCAATGCCCCGCAAAAAGCCCTTTTAAGGGCTGGTAAAAGAGCTGATTACTTTTGTAATTTAGTTTAGAGTAGGGAATTTAATTTTTGGGGGGGGCTTTTTTATTTTATTAGGGGGCTTAGATTAGGTGTAATTAGATTAAAATCCTTGTAATATTTTTTTATTTTTTGTAATTTAGTGGGGGTTTTTTTGTAATATAGTTTAGTTTATTTAATTGTATTTTATTTTAGATCATTGTAGTTTATTAATTTAATTAATTTATTGATAGTGTAGTGTTAGGTGTATTTGTAACTTAGGTTAGGATTTATTTTACAGGTAATTTTGTAATTATTTAAACTAGGTAGCTATTAAATAGTTAATAACTATTTAATAGCTATTGTACCTAGTTAAAATAAATACAAAGTTGCCTGTAAAATAAAAATAAATCCTAAGATGGCTATAATGTAATTATTAGTTATATTGTAGCTATCTTAGGGTTTATTTTATAGGTAAGTATTTAGTTTTAAATAGGATTAATTTATTTAATGATAGAAATATTTTTATAGATAAATTTAAATAATATTTAAGTTAGGGGGGTGTTAGGGTTAGACTTAGGTTTTGGAGTTAATTCATTTAATATAGTGGCGGCGGTGTAGGGGGGGTAGATTAGGGGTTGATAAATGTACTGTAGGTGGCAGCGGTGTAGGGGGGGCAGGATAGGGGTTAATAAATGTAATGTAGGTGGCGGAGGGCTCCGGGTGCGGCGGTTTAGGGGTTAAACAATTAATTTATTTGCGGTGGGGTCCAGGATCGGCAGGATAGGGGTTAATAACTTTATGTAGGTGGCGGCGGTATAGGGGGCGTCAGATTAGGGGTTAATAGATATAATGTAGGTGGCGGCGTGGTCCGGGAGCGGCGGTTTAGGGGTTAATATATTTATTATATTTGCGGCGGGGTCCGGGAGTGGAGGTTTAGGGGTTAATAAGTTTATTATTGTGGCGGCGGGGTCCGGGAGTGGCGGTTTAGGGGGTAATAAGTTTATTTAGGTCCGGGGAGCAGATTAGGGGTGTTTAGACTTGGGGTACATGTTAGGGTGTTAGGTGCAGACACTTCCCATAGGAATCAATGGGATATCGGGCAGCAGCGAACATGAGCTCTCGCTGCTGTCAGACTCCCATTGATTCCTATGGGATCCGCAGCCTCCAGGGCGGCGGATTGAAAACCAGGTACGCTGGCCCGGAATAGTGGCAAGCGTACCTGGTAGGTATTTGATAACCACCAAAAGTAATCAGATTGTGCCGAACTTGCGTTCGGAACATCTGTAGTGACGTAACCATCGATCTGTGTCGGACTGAGTCCGGCGGATCGTATGTTACGTCACTAGATTCTACTTTTGCCGGGCTGTAGGGCTTAATAACTACGGCGAATCAGCTTCGCCACAAATACGCTGCGGAATTCCAGCGTATTTGTGGTTGACGGCTTGATAACTAGAGGCCTATGCGTATATGCCTTTATGATTGGCTGATGGCTGTCACATGGTACGTGTATGCATTTGAGATTGGATGATGGCTGTTACATGGTACAGGGGGAGTGGAAATAGACATATCTGTTAAAATTGTCAGAGAAAATCTACTATTCATTTGAAGTTCAGACTAAGTGCTATTGCATTGTTTTATTATCATGCATTTGTTGATTATGCAAATCTACTGTGTTGACTGGTCCTTTAAACTATCAAATATGTCAAAGTTATTAGTTAAACAAGAGCACATTATTACATTAGTTTGAATTGAGGATTTTTACATGTTGTAAAAAATAAGGGAAAAATGTTCTAAAAGTAGATAATTAAGGGGGTCTGGGAGGCTGTAAAAAGTTTGGGCAAATAGGGGAGGGTTGGCAACCCTAGTGTGACTTTAAGATGATAATCATTCCACTGTACCCTTCAGTTTTCCATCTTATTGTGTCCCTTGTTATCACACCATAACATGTGCCATATTGAGTAGCATGCTAAGTTACATAGGAGGTACAGAAGGCTGTACCTGGAGTATAGATGAGTATGTTATTAGGGTGGACAACCTCTATGGCTGTATGTCAGAATTACATTTGTTCTGAGAATCCTTCCATGGACATTTTTGGGCAGCAAGTTTAAATACAAGGCCAACTAACACTGTGTTTCTCAAAACTATTCAGTGGCAAGTGCTTCTAGAGGTATAACATGTTTCCTTAGCCCCCCTAGCCATCATGTTAAGGTAACCATGTAAGGTTTAATCAAAGTGGAGTCTTGCTAGAATCCCTATACGTAGGAGGCTACAAATGGAATTAGGAACACTCTGGCTAAGTAATGTTACTGATAGTCAGCAATATTTGTACCTAGGACTTAAAAATAAAAATAAGTATGAACAGTCTGGGTCAGAAGTGTGATATCTAGAGACAGACCCTGGCCTAGGTACAGGAGCCTTACAAAATAAAATGATGTTGTGTGATGACATGAATTCCTGCACACACAAGGCAGTGAAGGCTCTGGACAATGGTGAAACTATTGTACCACTCTGGTGAGACAGACTGACGCATACTTTAGAGAGAGGATGCCAATGAGAACAGAGATTGATTAAAAAGTTGCCCTCCTATCCAAGCCCCTCAACTGTCCAATCCCTGCCCAGCTCCACCCTCTCTTCAGCTTCACTTATTTCCTACATTGAAGTGATTCGGACCTGGTTTACTATGACTCTGCCACTGGCTCTCCCTGGCTCCCTGTTGAGAGAAATAACTGCTACTCAAAATGATAGTTACATCATGTACTTGTATTCATTATTGTACATCACAGCCTCATATTGCATTATATCCCGTTGTTCAGTTTATTGGTTTGCTATGTATGTGGTATTCTTAAATTTCATGGTCATACTTTTTTGACACTTACCCTTTAGGACATTTTAGATTTGGATAATCCCCTAGAAATATGGGTAGATATTGGTCGTACTCCTCTAATGTTGGTCTTAGTGGCCCACCTGGATTCTTGAGGCACTTTCTCAGACAAGTAAGGGATGCTAGAGATAGAAAAGAATACATCTGTTGCTGTCAGTTGCATTAACGTTTAGACATCCAAATAATAATGTTGTTGTTTTTCTTTCTCTCATTGTTTGAAATGGATCATATAACAGTATAATAATTTAGGATTCATTAATGAAATACAACAATGAAGGTTACCTATTGTTTAGCTGTACTGTATCATATGATGACCTTGATAATGACATTAAATCATTTGATGCTTACGGTTTGTAGAAGAACAGAACGTTCCATTTAAATATAGCCGGCAACAGTCAGAGGAAGGATTCAGCCAATCAATAAAATCATCCACCCACGACGAAGCTGGGATTGCTAAGTAAGAACTGCATGAGAAAAAAGTTAATAATGTGAGATCAAAGACAGAGTTTGACATGCATATAGTCAAGAAAACAACGTTTCACCGTGGCTGGAAGGCGGCAAGGTGATCCTGTTATGATAACACAACCAGAGAATTGTTTTCATAATAAGGATGCAAAGGGACATTAATTTAGGGCCAGATTACAAGTGGAGCGCTAATTAACGCTCCCGCTCGAGTGATAATTGCCCTAGAAGTAAGCTTTTTGCGCTTGTTGGGTTGCGCTCATATTATGAGTTGAAAGTAAACTGTTTTCACTCGCACACTATCCTGAAGAGCACAAAAAGCCAAACTTAGAATATCACGTGCGCATTCACATATTCCCCCATAGATGTAAATGGAGAAGAAGAAGGGGGAAAAAATACCTAACTCCCCACTCTCGTGCAAACCCGATCGCATATTCTCATGTGCGCTAACCCATCATGAAAATATGAAAACTTCATATTTCAATGTTCTTCACTTACATATTTCTACATATATCTGATTTTTGGTACAATATATATCTATACCTATATAGATGACTATATATAGGTATAGAAATATACAGATATATAAAGAAATATCTATTTAAAAATACATAGAACATATTCTGCTATGTACATAACATTGGAATGTGAAATATTTACAGTAAATATATAGGAGCATATTTCTGATTGTGCGAGCGGACATGATCCAATATAGCAGATCATGTCCGCTGCACATCGATAAATGCCGACAGCATACGCTCTCTGCATTTATCATTGTACCAGCAGTTCTTGCGAACTGCTGGTGCAATACCGCCCCCTGCAGATTCATGGCCAATCAGGGTGTCAATCAACCCAATCGTATTTGCTCGGGTTGATTTCTGACGATTTCTGTCCGGGTTATGGAGCAGCGGTCTTTAGAGCTTGATAAATATGCCCCATAGTTTAAACCTTTATTAAAAATTAATATTACATAAATATGTTTTTTTTCATGTTTTCATCTACTTAACTGCAAAGGGCTCCAATGATCTTATACATATATGTCTATATATGTGTACATATGTATTTATGTGTTTATATGTGTATATATGTCTATAAATACATATATACACATATAAATACATAGGTACACATGTATAGACATATATATATATTTATATATAATTACATATATACATACATGCATATATACATACATGCATACATACATATACATCTTTAGACATGTGACAGCAAGAAGAAAGTATACATCAATGCATTAATATTATTATTATTATTAATAATAATAATAATTTCTCACAATACCGACAGGTGGGAGTTAATACTGGGATAATACTAATGTTGTTTTTTGGGGGGTTTTTAATGGCACTGTACATGAGCATATACTGTATAAAGATTTTACAGTTACAGAAATTGGGCTGAATTGGCGTTTCTTCCATGGGAGTGTATTATGTTTTATAACAAGTTAACTATGGGGGTGGTTGCATAGCATCTAATATAAGAAATATGTGCTGATAAATTACAAATATAAAGAATCCAAAAGTAGAATCAAATGCAAGATAAACACCCTACACCTGTACCAGTAACATCCATAATTGGCTCAGTTAAAGGGACAGTCAACTTCCAAATTGTTATTGTTTAAAAAGATAGATAATCCCTTTATTAACCATTCCCCACTTTCGCACAACCAACAAAGTTATATTAATTTACTTTTTACCTCTGTGATTACTTTGTATCTAAGCCTCTGCAGACATCCTCCTTATCTATATCATTTTGGAGCAGACTATCCTTTTTAAAGAGCTGTTACCAGTGCTGGATGCTGCCATCATAAACTCCTCTAGTACGACAACTTGATACATTTGGACAGGGCTGAACTGGGAATAAAAAGCAGCACTGGAAAATGTGGAGACCAGCCCTATTTTCTGTTCACTCTGCATAATGCACACACCCCATTTGTCTCAAAGAGGATTACTGGGATACTCTTCCCCCCAATATTTTGTTTCAGAATTATATTATATTAGTACATTTTTTTTTTAAAGTTCCAGATTGTTGTTATATGCACTCTTATGTATATGTGAAAGAAAATGTCATCTACTTTCATTATTTCTTTCCCCTGTAAATGAACTATAAAAAAAATGGTAGGCTTTCCAATTCCTATTAGAAGTGCAAGTGCAAACTACAGACAGTAGTCACAGTCATTGGTTGCAAACTCTACTAATCCATTTATTTGCCTCAGCAGAGAAGAAAACCTAAATTACAGCATGGCAGTACCCACTGTTTTATGGACAGTCTGAATCAGATTTATGAAAGAGCGGATGACCCTATTAGTTGCAGGCACACTCATGTGATATTTATAAAGCTGCAGCTTCCTAAACCCTGGACTGATTTGACCAGGGTGATTGACTAGCCCTGCTTTCCCACAATTTGTTGCTTGAGAGCAGGGGGGCGATGTTGCACAAACATCCACTTGTACAGTGATAAATACAGTCAGCAAATGTTGCAGTAGCATCGCTATGGAGGGGCAGGGGGACACTAATCCGCCCGCCATAATGGCTGGCCCTGCTAATACGGATCGGTCCCCATTTTCCCACCACCACTTTGCCCAGGTTACCCACAGCTCCACCTGACCCTGCCCATGGAGCACCTCAACCTCACCCATGATACAACGGACCCTGCCCACAAACACAGTGATGGGCCTCAGACAAGTGCCCCTTATAAACAAATCCTGTAGAAGCCACTGAAATGCTGCCCTAAGGCTGAGATCCTAAATGGACAACTTCACTACCCGTGAACCTTGTCCATCCGGAGGCGGATAAATATGCCTCTATATATTTACACTTATTTTTTCAATAATTAAACAGCTAATTAAAAAAAAAATACATTTGTATATTATTTTTAGGCTAATCTTATCTTTGAATATATCACTCTGTCTGGTGTTTATTTAGGGCTAGATTACATGTGAAGCTAAAAAATGTTAGCACTATTGAGCGCTAACATTGCTCAAGTTAAATCAATTGCACTCTTATTATTGTGCTCATATTACAAGTTGAAAAGTTATATAGTTCTAGTGATAACCTCACTTACATATGGAGGTCGGATAGCGCATCAATGCTAACTAGAGATGTGCATTACTTTTTGGACAAATGCACATTCGTACCAAAAATCAGATTTTCGTTTTTGTAAACGAAAGTGAAAATCCGAATGAATGCACCGACAAAATTAAAAAAAACAAAAGAAAAATTACTGATGCAATTTGTCAGTATTTATTCATTTCCTTTAAATTACTTTTTAATTGAAATACATTAACGCACTCTGGAGAGAGCGCTAACCCTATCCTCTTCTTGCCAGGTTCCTGGCCGCGCTAACAGAAGGTTTAGCACGCTCGGCACCCAGGACATGCACTAACTTTAGTGCAGGTCCTGGGAGCCAAATGGCTACAACTCCTGTTAGTGCAGCCAGGGCTCTGGCAAGAAGAGGTTAGGGTAATTTTCTTCTGAGTGAAAAACAATGCTATTTAAACTATTTTTTATTTTATAAAGAAAAATGGTGTTGACATTGTTTTAAAGGGACATGGTATATGACAAGGTGACTAAAAAAAGTAACACACACACACACACACACATATATATATCTACACACATATATTAAATGTCAAATATAGGTTTAATGAAGCAAGGTGTATATATGTGTATAGTTATCAGACAGGCATCAGTCACTAAATGAGGTACATAAAGTAACATAAAGCTCAAAAGATCGTGTAGTGAAAGGGCAGGTTGTCAAAAAAGGATTGTGATTAGTGGCATGGTACTACAGTGATTTTAGAAGATGAAAAAATTCCTGTGAAGCACTCACCGGTTTGGATACTGAGTTGCATACTGTATCTTCTGGGTCATAGAGTTGCCATCGCACCCCGCACTGGAGCAGATACCATTAATCCCCTCTTGACTAGAGAAATTGTACCCGGATGTGGTGACAAAGTAAGTGGGCACTCCAACCTCAAAATAATCATTCAGATGATGTAAATACTGCAGGACATAAGAGTCCTAGTGGGAAACAAAAGTGTTGTAGTGGGCATAGTATAGAAGATGTTCCACTCCATGTACAGATTAACCTCATTCACTGTATATAAAAACTGTTGTATTACAAACACTTTAACCCCTTAACCCAATTGGACGTATATATATGTCATGCAGTAAGACGTTCATCATACCACATAACGATATACGTCAGAGCTGCAGGAAGCTCCAGCAGTCTCGGCTGTAAAGTTACAGCCAAGAGCTGGAGTTCCTGGACTCCAGGCAGATGCCTACATATGGAACAGAAGCACAATTGGTGCTCCAGTTCCATATAAAGGCAGATGCCAGATCGTTACAGACGATGACACTGTGTGTGCCACT
Organism: Bombina bombina; assembly: GCF_027579735.1. Taxonomy (NCBI): domain Eukaryota; kingdom Metazoa; phylum Chordata; class Amphibia; order Anura; family Bombinatoridae; genus Bombina; species Bombina bombina. Next base: position 805,928,050 of record NC_069504.1, read on the forward strand.
GTCTGTAACGATAATGGTGCTGGCAGGAGGTGTGGAAGGGAAAGTGGGAGGCGGGTGGATGGTCAAATGGCGGAGGGGGGAGGGAGTGAGATGGGCATTACACTAAAAAAAAGAAGGAAGAGGGAGGGTTGGGGAGCTACACTATAGAAATAAGGTGGGTGGAGGAGGGCCCTAGCTAATGATACTACACTACAGCAATAATATATGTTTTTAAATATAGGTATTTATATGTACTGGCCAGTACTAAAGATGGCCACACTTAGTGGATGGGGAAGGGTTAGAGAGCTATTTGGGGTGTCAGTGTGGTGGGAGGGTTGAGGAGGATCACTACACTGCAGAACAAAATAATAAATAGAGAGTAGTGACCAGTGTGGGGTGAGGGAGGGATCAGGGGCAGGGCGGTGTCAAGTGGGAAGGTAAACTCTACACTACAGCTAATCTTAACCTTACAAGCTACCTAATTAACCCCTTCACTGCTGGTAATAATAGAAGTGTGGAGCACAACTGCATTTAGCAGCATTCTAATTGTCAAAAAATGAATGGCAAATCCCTATATGTATGCTAATTCTGAACAAAGGCGATCACAGAGAAGCTTTTACAACCATTTATGTCATGATTGCACAAGCATTATCTAAATAATTTTAGTGAGAAATCCAAAGTTTGTGAAAAAGTTAACAATTTTTTTATATGATTGCATTTGGCGGAGAAATAGTGGCATGAAATATACCAAAATGGGCCTAGATCAATACCTTGGGTGGTCTACTTAAAAAAGATAGTTTGACAGGTAAATAAAAACCCAAGACTCTATTTCTGTTTAAATGAAGTGATAGCAAAAATGCATAAACTTCTTCATTATTTTGGGCAAGTCCTTTTCTGAAATTCCCGGTAGCAAAGGGGTTAACTCACTGTACACAGGAAACCACTCTCCCTTTATGGAAGGAATAGTTCCCACTCACTATATAATAGTCATATCCTCTTTCTATATACAGGCAGTCAGATCCACAAAATACCATTTTTATGTGCACAGGCACATCTTCATAATGTATAGACATCTCCCCTAGGCATAAAGTATTACAAATTGTTTTATTCAAGTACTTTCACTTACAGTATTCAGAAATAAATATTCAGAAATAACCAAGCACTGAATGCACACAGCTTTACTCTTAGGGGCATATGTATCAATGTGCGAGCGGATATGATACGGAGTAGCGTATCATGTCCACCGCACATCGATAAATGCCGACAGCATACACTGTCGGCATCTATCATTGCACCAGCAGTTCTTGTGAACTGCTGGTGCAATGCTGCCCCCTGCAGATTCGAGGCCAATCGGCCGCTAGCGGTGGTTGTCAATCAACCCGATCATATTCGATCAGGTTGATTTCTGTCCGCTGCCTCAGAGCAGGCGGACAAGTTTGATAAATATGCCCCATAGTATTACTTTTCTTGGAAAAAATAACATATATTTACATAAATAATTATACAGCACAATTCTGAAACTACTGATTTTAAATTATAATTCTTTTAAAATTAGATTCCCATGCAATCAAAAGTGTTGCCATAAGTGGACCTTTGTTTCTCTATGTTTTTTTTCTAAGTTCCCTAAACATTAATGTCTGTTCTGGTTAAAATACAAGCTGGTTGACAACCCTGAGTTTTCCTTAAAGTTTACAAAATTAATATACATCAGTAGCTATTAACCAACTAATATAAAAGAGTGTGATTTGTTGAGACCTCAATTATAATTTTAAAGACAGAAATCTATTGAGAAGGACTTGAGAGACCAGGAAGTCAGTCATAGCCTGGCTTTTTTGACTAGGCGCTAGTGACAAATTGAAACCATTATCCGATTTATTGTCCTCACTGAGACACCGAACAATCAAATCATGCATTAACGGCTGAGGGCAGATACACTCCAGAGAGTTCTGTTGTAGTCAGAGCCTCGGGCGCCGCAACCAATCGGATAATGGTTTCAATTTGTCGCTAGCTCCTAGTCTTTTTTGTGGTAAAATGCTGACTTTGTGACAGGGTGCAGGGTGATGATGTCATAAACTAGCACTACTTGTGGAACTGTAAGGATATGAACATCAAAATGACTTTATCTAATGTCTCAGTTTTCTGTTTAATAAATGTTGTTTAAAATAATACACCAGTAGTGCGCTTGTGCATACACACACACATTCAGCCACTCAAATACAATTCTTTATACATTTTAGTTGTTATATATTGCACAGTATAATTATTCTCATATAAACATCACTCTAGGATACCTACCTGTGGTACAGAAAGCTCCTGATTTAGACCCACACGACAATGCATCATAAAAAATAACCCAGCGCAGAAGAGGAATATGAAAATAATCATCTGTTTATAGAAAATAGAATAAAATGTGTGCATTAGGTAAATCAGAGAGGAACAAGAGTTATGGAGTGTCTCATTTGGGTAGGTTAAATTAAAATTAAACTCATGCTATATTATAGGGACACTGAACCCAATTTTTTTCTTTTGTGATTCAGATAGAGCATGAAACTTTAAGCAACTTTCTAATTTACTCCTATTATCAAATGTTCTTTATTCTCTTTGTATCTTTATTTGAAATGCAAGAATGTAAGTTTAGATGCCGGCCCATTTTTGGGGAACAACCTAGGTTGTCCTTGCTGATTGGTGGATAAATTCATCCACCAATCAAAAACTGCTGTCCAGAGTTCTGAACCAAGAAAAAAGCTTAGATGCCTTCTTTTTTATATAAAGATAGCAAGAGAACGAAGAAACATTGATAATAGGAGTAAATTAGAAAGTTGCTTAAAATTGCATGTTCTATCTGAATCATGAAAGAACATTTTTGGGTTCAGTGTCCCTTTAATAATATTTGTGAAACTACATAAAAGCAATACTATTGTTCTAATCTACTATCTAATCCCCCTAATAAAATAAAAACGCCCCCAAAATAATAAAATTACCTACCCTATACTAAATTACAAATAACCCTTAAAAAGGCCTTTTGCGGGGCATTGCCCCAAAGTAATCAGCTCTTTTACCTGTAAAAAAAAATACAATACCCCCCCAACATTAAAACCCACCACACACACACCCAACCCTACTCAAAAACCTTTTGTATTGTTTAACACATAAAACAAAGACAATTCGATGTTGTTTCAAATTAGGTCTGTAATAAATATACATGAGAAAATCACAAAATCAGATATTTTTGCAATAGCATGTGAAGCCACAGCCAAAAGCCCCACCCCTGTCAGACACCCCACATTAAAAGGATAGTCTAGTCAAAATTAAACTTTCATGATTCAGTTAGATCATGCAATTTTAAGCAACTTTCTAATTTACTTCAATTATCATTTTTTCTTATTTCTCTTGCTATCTTTATTTGAAAAGCAAGAATATAAAGCTTAGTAGCTAGCCCATTTTAGGCTCAGCACCTGGGTAGTGCTTGCTGATTGGTGTCTAAATATAGCCACCATTCAGCAAGCACTACCCAGGTGCTGAACAAAAAATGGGCCGGCTCCTAAGCTTACATTGTTGCCTTTTCAAATAAAGATATCAAGAGAACAAAGAAAAAATGATAATAGGAGTAAATTAGAAAGTTGCTTAAAATTGCATGCTCTATCTGAAACGTGAAAGTTTAATTTTGACTACACTATTCCTTTAAGTCCCCTCAAAAACTGTCTAGGAATTTTTTAGGCAAAAGTTGGCAAACCTATTCCAAAATATGACACAGAGGATAAAGATACTTAGGAGCTTTCATGGCTTATGCAGATTTTTATTTTATTTGATGGAAGCTGTTAATTATGGGAAATAGTCTTAATTTACAGCAGTATTTCTCAATTCTAGTCCTCAAATACCCCTAACAGGTTAGATTTTCATGATATCTAAACTAGAGCACTGGTGACATAATCAGATGATCAATAAACATGGTGACTGAAAAAAGATGTAATACAACTCAGAGAGCGCCTATTTAAACAATTATTTAAAATTGATAATAATAAATGGTGGAACTATATATATATAAAATCTATCGGCTAGATTACGAGTTAGGCATTAGCCTTAAAAAGCAGCGTTGAGGGGTCCCAAAGCTGCTTTTTAACGCCCACTGGTATTACGAGTCTGGCAGGTACAGGTGTACCGCTCACTTTTTTTCCACGATTTTAGCATACCGCAAATCCTTTTACGTCAATTGCGTATCCTATCTTTTCTATGGGATTTTCCTAACGCCGGTATTACGATTGCTGGAAAAAGTGAGCGGTACAGCCTCTCCTGTCAAGACTCCTACCACATTTAAAAGTCAGTAGTTAAGAGTTTTATGGGCTAACGCCGTAACATAAAACTCTTAGCTAAAGTGCTAAAAAGTACACTAACACCCATAAACTACCTATTAACCCCTAAACCGAGCCCCCCCCCCACATCGCAAACACTTAAATAAAGTTTTTAACCCCTAATCTGGACATCGCCGCCACTTAAATGAATGTATTAACCCCTAAACTTCCGCACTCCCACGTCGCACACACTAGTTAAATTTTATTAACCCCTAATCTGCCGTCCCTAACATCGCAGACACCTACCTACATTTATTAACCCCAAACTGCCACCCCCAACGTTGCCGCTACTATATTAAATGTATTAACCCCTAAACCTATGTCTAACCCTAAACCTAACCCCCCTAACTTAAATATTATTTAAATAAAACTAAATAAAATTACTACAATTAAATAAATTAATCTTATTTAAAACTAAATACTTAACTATAAAATAAACCATAAGATAGCTACAATATAACTAATAATTACATTGTAGCCATCTTAGGGTTTATTTTTATTTTACAGGCAACTTTGTATTTATTTTAACTAGGTACAATAGTTATTCAATAGTTATTAACTATTTAATAACTACCTAGCTAAAATAAGTATAAACCTGTAAAATAAACCCTAACCTAAGTTACAATTACACCTAACACTACACTATAATTAAATTAAATCCCTAAATTAACTACAATTAATTACAATTAAATTAAATAAACTAAATTACGGAAAAAAAAAAACAACTAAATTACGGAAAATAAAAAAGAAATGACAATTTTTTAAACTAATTACACCTAATCTAATCCCCATAATAAAATAAAAAAGCCCCCCAAAATAATAAAATTCCCTACCCTATACTAAATTACAAATAACCCTTAAAAGGGCCTTTTGCAGGGCATTGCCCCAAAGTAATCAGCTCTTTTACCTGTAAAAAAAATATAATACCCCCCCAACATTAAAACCCACACACCCAACCCTACTCTAAAACCCACCCAATCCCCCCTTAATAAAACCTAACACTAACCCCTTGAAGATCACCCTACCTTGAGATGTCTTCACCCAGCCGGGCACAAGTGGTCCTCCAGAGGGGCAGAAGTCTCATCCAATGCGGGCAGAAGAGGACATCCAGATGTGCAGAAGTCTTCATTCAGGCGGCATCTTCTATCTTCTTCCATCCGGAGCAGAGCAGGTCCATCTTGAAGACATCCGATGCGGAGCATCCTCTTCCATCCGACGGCGGCTGAAGAATGAAGGTGCCTTTAAGTGACGTCATCCAAGATGGCGTCCCTTCAATTCCGATTGGCTAATAGAATCCTATCAGCCAATCGGAATTAAGGTAGGAAAAATCCTATTGGCTGATGCAATTAGCCAATAGAATTGAGCTTGCATTCTATTGGCTGATTGGAACAGCCAATAGAATGCGAGCTCAATCCTATTGGCTGATTGGATCAGGCAATAGGATTGAACTTCAATTCTATTGGCTGATTTCATCAGCCAATAGGATTTTTCCTACCTTAATTCTGATTGGCTGATAGGATTCTATCAGCCAATCAGAATTGAAGGGATGCCATCTTGGATGACGTCACTTAAAGGAGCCTTCATTCTTTAGTCGCCGTCTGATGGAAGAGAATGCTCCGTGTCGGATGTCTTCAAGATGGACCCGCTCCACTCCGGATGGAAGAAGATAGAAGATGCCGCCTGGATGAAGACTTCTGCACATCTGGATGTCCTCTTCTGCCCGCATTGGATGAAGACTTCTGCCCCTCTGGAGGACCACTTGTGCCTGGCTGGGTGAAGACATCTCAAGGTAGGGTGATCTTCAAGGGGTTAGTGTTAGGTTTTATTAAGGGGGGATTGGATGGGTTTTAGAGTAGGGTTGGGTGTGTGGGTGGTGGGTTTTAATGTTGGGGGGGTATTATATTTTTTTTTACAGGTAAAAGAGCTGATTACTTTGGGGCAATGAACCGCAAAAGTCCCTTTTAAGGACTATTTGTAATTTAGTATTGGGTAGGGAATTTTATTATTTTGGGGGGCTTTTTTATTTTATTAGGGGGATTAGATTAGGTGTAATTAGTTTAAAAATTTGTAATTTCTTTTTTATTTTCTGTAATTTAGTGTTTGTTGTTTTTCTTCGTTATTTAGTTTATTTAATTTAATTGTAATTAATTGAAGTTAATTTAGGGATTTAATTTAATGATAATGTAGTGTTAGGTGTAATTATAACTTAGGTTAGGGTTTATTTTACAGGTAAATTTGTATTTATTTTAGCTAGGTAGTTATTAAATAGTTAATAACTATTTAATAACTATTGTACCTAGTTAAAATAAATACAAACTTGCCTGTAAAATAAAAATAAACCCTAAAATGGCTACAATGTAACTATTAGTTATATTGTAGCTATCTTAGGGTTTATTTTATAGGTAAGTATTTAGTTGGGGGCGACGTTGGGGGCGGCAGATTAGGGGTTAATAAATATAATGTAGGTGTCGGCGATGTTGGGGGCAGAAGATTAGGGGTTCATAGGTATAATGTAGGTGGCGGTGGTGTTCGGAGCGGCAGATTAGGTTAATAAGATTATGCAGGTGGCGACGATGTCGGGGGGGGCAGATTAGGGGTAAGCAGCGCTGGTATTGAGGTGAGATGTGGAGCTAAATTTTGCTCTCCGCTCACTTTTTAGAGGCTAGCGCCGGGTTTGAAAAAAACTGTGATGCCAGTGTTGTTTGTAGGTGAGCGGTGAGCTGGAACTGAGCGTTAGCAACGCACAGCTTTACCGACAAAACTCGTAATCTAGCCGTATATTAATTAGTAAGCCACTGTCTATAAAATAAAGAACTATTACAAACTCACCTTTTTGAAAGGAAAAGGCAGCGCTAGCAGAATACACAATATTTGAAATAATCAAATGAGGCAGAGATTTAAATATTTGTAATTTTAATCAACTAAAAATAGTTACCATTCAATTCCAAACCAATCTGGCTCGCAAAATATAAAACATAAAAGCACGATAAAAATACTTGCACTATATATGCGGTAAAACTGAGATCAGTCCTAAATCAGAAGCAGGACAAACACAGCCAACCAGTCAGGTGTATCGCAAACTCCACTCTCAACCAAACTGGTGACTCAACTGCTCTCAACCATGAGTTGATTGTTTAACCTGTGCTCCAGTTCAGATATCAAGAAAATCTGACCTGCTAGGGGACCCAAGGACTGGAATTAAGAAACACTGATTTAGAGAAAGTTTGTGATTTTAGAAGAAGTCTGTAATTATGTCAGGGGTATCATTAGGTATTTATGGTTCTTAAATTTGTTCTTACCACCAAGATCCTGCTGACTGGATTCAGTAAAATTGGGCAATACACCTTTTTCATAAAGGGAATCAGCAGCCCTTTTGATTTCTTTTTAGGCTTTTCCCTCTTCGCTTTGATGCAACAGCAAATATCAAATCGTGAGGCCTAAGGAAAAAGACATTAACCACATGAGAAATTTCAATGAGATATGATACCCTGTATTGAAAGAATGTTAATTAATGCATACAGCTAATTTATTCTATATGTTTCACACTACATAATGCATATTGAGAAATAAATGCTTCTACACTCAACACAAACCTCAACTATGTAATGACACCCCCCAGACTTGTATTCAAATAGGCATTAATGCATTATAATAACGGTACATTAAACTACTGAACTCAATTTCAATGCTAAGCTTTTTCCTCTTGTGCCTCACTCTGCAAAGCAATTCTCTTTTTTTACCCTTTGCAGGTGCTGGTTAGCAGGGCCGGACTGGGAATAAAAAGCAGCCCTGGAAAAATATAAAGACCAGCCCTATTTTCCGTTGAGTCGGTAGAATGCACATGCCCAATTTTTCTCAAAGGGGGTTACTGGGACACTCGTTTCCCAATATTTTTTTCAGAATTAAATCATATTACTTTGTATTAAATAAAAATGTCAGATTGATGTTATATAGGCACCCTACCAACCCAGTTGCATCCATTAGTCAGCCCTTTAAATTGTAGCTTTCCAGCCCCAGCTGCTGCAGCCCACCGGGAAATCTCCTGGTATCCTGGTAGGCCAATCCGGCCCTGCTGGTTAGTGAAGTTGCATACTTTCATGCTGGGTGCAGCCATCTTGGAGTTCATGTATTCTTTCTGGCTTTTTTACCACTGTATCATGCACTCTCGGTCATTCACCCGAATGTAAGGTTTATAATTTTTACAGGTTTAATGCAAGTTTAAAATTTATATAACATATAATAAAGGTGGCATTAATAATGTAGAGCAGTACAGTCACTGCCAAAATGTAAAGCTCTGTATCACACATGCTATCCTGAAGTGGTCAAAAAGCTGGCAATGTGACTGATCTGTGACTGGTCACCTGTTATGTCATAGAGTGAAAGAATACTTAAAGGGACAGTTTACCTAAAAATGTCCTCCCCTTTAAACCTTCCCAATTATCCATTTTACCTACTGGAGTGTATTAAAGGGTTTACAAGTAGCTCCTTGACCCTTATTTTGGCATTTTAAATAACTGATTTAGCCTGTAGTATCCCCACCTATACTGAACATTTATATACTGCAGTCTAGGCTATTGATAAGCCTATGTAAACACAGCCAGCAGAAGAAGTTACACTCTCAGTGGGGTGCAGGATAGTTTAGTAATAAAATTATAATTTACCATTGTTCTCTCTAAGCATTGAGCTTTGGTTTTCCAGACAAATAAAAGATAAGGATTGGAAGCGGGTCTGTGTACACAAAGTTATAACATAATGAGATATGATATTACCTGCAAGCTCAACCCATTGTAAATAGGCTGTTTAAAAGCACAAAACCAGCTACTTCATATACACAAATAAACCTAAAAATGCAATTTCTCATACATTGTATACTCTGCAGCTGGTATAACAAGTCATTGAAAATAAATCAAGGGACAAATCAATTTTACATTGTACTGTCCCTTTAATCTTTATTTATAAGTATAAAGGTGTGAAGTTTGATCAACCAGCTAAGGGTTTAGAATAAGATAATTGCTTTTTTTTTTTTTTTTTTTTTTTTTTTAAATGGAGGACAAATATTTTTTTTCTGACTTAAAGGGACAGAAAACTCAAAATGAAATGTTCATTATTCAGATTGAGCATGCAATGTTAAGATACGTTTCCATTTACATCTGCTATCAAATATACTTAGTTTTCTTGGTATCCTTTGCTGAAAAGCAAATCTAGGTGGGCTCAGGAGCAGCAATGCACTACTGGGAGCTACCTGGTGATTGGTGGTTATGTGCATATGTCTCTTCTCATTGGCTTATCAGATGTGCTCAGCTAGGTCCCTGTAGTGCATTGCTGTTCTGGAGCTGACTTTATTTATTTAACCCCCTTTGCAGGAGTTCAATAATAAAATGCTCTAACACAGTGTTTCCTAACCGCGGTCCTCAAGTACCCCCAACAGTCCTGGTTTTCATTATAGCTGAACTAGAGCACAGGTGAAATAATCACCTGATGGATGAGAGCAGGTTAGTAACCATGGTTACTGATCAGCTGATTACTTCACCTGTGCACTGGTTCAGCTATAATTAAAACTAGGGCTGTTGGGGGTACTTGAGGACCGCAGTTGGGAAATACTGCGAATTGGAGCATTTTCTTTTTCCATGTTTCTGTCTCTTTAAGTAATAATAGATTGCACCTGATTAAAGATGCCACAACTGAACTAGGAAGGTCTTCATCTTTCAGGGTATCTAGCTAAGATGGTATAATTGACCCTTGTTTATCACAATAGTATATGTGACCCTTTTTTACCTCCTGTCTTTTACTATCCAGAGATACAAGAGCCACAAACATGGAGATCTGCAAGAGGAAATCCAACAAAATGGCCAGGGCAGCATTTAGGGCAAAGGTACGAACAGCTGGCATCTGTGTGAGGGCACCTGATGAGAGAGTGAAAAGAACAAACATCTATAGTTACATTTACACCATAAAGACACTGTAACTTATATTAAATAAGGTTTTCAGCTATCTTCTAAGTAGGAAAATGCTAATTCATTGTTATTGTATGGTGTATTTAAAGGGACAGGAATCCCTATTTTTTTTCTTTCCTGATTTGGATAGAACATACAATTTCATAACAACTTTCCAAATTACTTCTATTATCAAATTTGCTTCATTCTCTTGTTATTCTTTGCTGAAGGAACATAATTGCACTACTGGCAGCTAACTGAACACATCTAGTTTGCCAATCACAAGAAACAAATATGTGCAGGCACCAATTAGCAGCAGATCCTACTAGTGTAGGATATGTGCGTATTATTTTTCAACAAGGGATACCAAGAGAATGAAGCACATTTGAAAATAGTTTAATTTTTACTTTCCTATCCCTTTAAGGTTCTAAATTCGACCTGGCCTTGTCACATTGTAATGAACAACAACTATAGAAGAACAAAGGAAATGTAGAGGTGCCTTTCAGTTTGGCTCAATTCAGAAATAATCGACACAAACAAAATAAGATTTAATGGGTATCATTTGGACAATGATGTTAAAAAGTACATCAGACTAAATATGCTGTATCATAACATCATAAGGAAGACACAAAAAAGTGAGATGGAAATGGAAGTTTTCAATATAACTGAATAAACCCATGGAATTATTCTCTTTTTATATAACTATAGTGGGCTTCAAAAATACCATTGTTTGTTAGATGTTCATCAGGGAATTGTGTGTTTTGTGTAGTTTAAAGGAACAATCTACACCTTAGTAAGGTGACCATATTTCCGCTTTAAAAAGGGGCACATATGAAAAATACATATGTCAGGGCTGTTTAAAGACATGTTTTATGTAAGAACCCTGATATATGTATTTTTCATATGTGTCCCTTTTTAAAGCGGCAATATGGTCACCCTACACCTTAGTCATCTTAAAGTCTTACCTTAGATTAAACTGTAAATAGCCTCCTGCACCCTTTCTATATATCGTGCAGCAGGAACGGTAAAAAAGTTATTTTAAAATTAATATTGTTTCTGGTCACTTTGAAATGGCTGCCAAGCTCTGCCCACTGATGACATCATGATCAGGGCTACATCTAGGCACTCTGCTGAATAGTCTGTTGAATCCAACTAGTGAGCCTTTGGTGATTGGATGCCATATGCAGCCCAGATTGTGATGTCATCAGTGGACGGGGCTTGGCAGTCATTTCAAAGTGGACAGAAACAATATTCATTTTAAAATAACTTTTTTTTACCATTCTTGCTGCATGATATAGAAAAAGTGCAAGAGGCTATTTTCAGCTTAATCTAACATAAGACTTTATGATGAATAAGGTGTAGACTGTCCCTTTAAGTTAATTACTTGGTCAAAACCACTTGTAAAAAATATAATGTTAGAAGGACAAAAAAAGTCAAACTTAAACTTTCATGGTTCGGATAGAACATGCCATTTTAAGAGACTTTTCAATTGACTTCTATTATTATAAGTACCTTTGTTGAAAATCATACTTAGATAGGCTCGGAAGCAAGGTTAAACACATACTCATGTGCAAGGAATAGTGCACTTTTATGTGTTTTTATTTAAAGATATATTGTAAATTACTGATAAGAAGATCCGTTACAAGGAATAAACAAACAGCCGCAAACATTGCAAATGAAGGCCGACTTTATTAAAAGTCAAGGTGAAGCCCAGGTACATACAAGCTCGGGAGGGAGCACAAAAAATGAAACGTCCGACGCGTTTCCTGCCCGGAGGCACTTCGTCAGGGACTTACAAACAGTAAAACACTTGGTTCTTTTAAACATGTATTACTTCCTGTTACGTATGCTCACCTGTGTTGCAGCACACCTGTTGTCTTAGGTTAATCACATCCGGCTGTCTGCATTCCTGGTCTGATCGTATCCAGCTATTGCGGTCATGCGCCAACGGTGGCTCACAGTCAAATATACATTTTTAGTATATGGATCTTGTATCCACAAGTGCCGCTGTCAGTCCGTTAACTGTTTACGACAAGACCACAAGGCATCCGCTAATGATTGCATATTATCGCAAATACAGCAGATAAGACAAATACGTAACAGCTTGTTTACTAATAGATATGTACATTTTTAATATGGAACATCACACTAAATATAAAAAAAAATTTTAAATATAAAATTTGAACCAAAAAAACTATTTCTTGCCTGACATCTAAGTCTATTCTCATGTTACTTGATAGTATTTCACAAACCTATTGTATCAAGCACTGAGAGGGAAAAGAAATTCCCAGGATCTAGAACTGAACCATATAATAATTATATATATATGTACGGATATTTAGATATCCAAAAATTCCCCTATTATGAAACGTAACTACGAGTTGTGTATGCTTCTACCTAATTATAAGTATTTTATTTTATTTTACTTTACTAGGTTTCTTTTGTTTTGTTTATCATTTCATATCATAACATTCTACTTTGTATTCTAAATATTTCAAATATTTCAAAGGAAGTGGAGTTATTTAGTGTCCTAGTTGACTGGTTTAACTCAGTGTACCTGTATATATATATAGTGTATTATGTATTATATATATTGTTATTCCAATCGTTGCTCCACCTAATACGCTACCCAAATATTATAAACTTAGATATAGATATGGGGCCTCTAATCTTAATTATAACATATTTCTTGACATTATGTGAGCTACGTGTCTGTGTATGCTGATGTTTAATATAGTGACTGACTCTATTTAGAATCTAATTCCTTCTATACCCTAATCTTTGTGACTAAAAATAAAATGAAATTAATTAAAATTGATGAAAATTGTGAAAATTACTGAAGAGATTGTGGCAACATTTGGTGATCTCGGTGCATAAAGTGTTGTTAAAAAATAATAATTTATAATTTAACAATATCTTATTATCATTGTATTCATTATTATTGTGTGTAGGTAACTTCTGTGATTCACGAACACTAACTGTACTAACTATAACAATTAGTGTGTGACTAATGTGTCTTTTAAAGCTGTGAACTAACAAATAAGTGTGAATGAATATTAACTTTAACGTGACTAGACCACTCACTAATAGAATTATAATTAAGATGAAAGTCGATTAAGATTCCCTCATTAGAATTAATATTATAGTTAATAACTATCTTGTCATACCAAAGGGGTAATTGTTATATATATTGTGTACCTCCTATGCATCAGTATCCTGCTTAAATAGAGAAAATACTTCTCCTTATAAGACTATGTATGACTCATTATGAATGTTCTTGGGTTGTGTATATATGCTAACTTCCTTTCTACAAAGTATGGTTATGGAGGGTCGTACTCTCAGGGGATTTAAAATTTGAAGACTCGGAACCAACAGATTGCTATACCAACATCTGCTGCAATCCCTATCCAGATGTTATGTGTGGTGGGTTAATAGATCACATTTACTATTTCTAAACTACGTTTATCTAGATACATTAGTCTACGAAGTATCTGAGATCTGTAATTTTATTTATTCCCTGTGAGTCATACATAGTCTTATAAGGAGAAGTATTTTCTCTATTTAAGCAGGATACTGATGCATAGGAGGTACACAATATATACAACAATTACCCCTTTGGTATGACAAGATAGTTATTAACTATAATATTAATTCTAATGAGGGAATCTTAATCGACTTTCATCTTAATTATAATTCTATTAGTGAGTGGTCTAGTCACGTTAAAGTTAATATTCATTCACACTTATTTGTTAGTTCACAGCTTTAAAAGACACATTAGTCACACACTAATTGTTATAGTTAGTACAGTTAGTGTTCGTGAATCACAGAAGTTACCTACACACAATAATAATGAATACAATGATAATAAGATATTGTTAAATTATAAATTATTATTTTTTAACAACACTTTATGCACCGAGATCACCAAATGTTGCCACAATCTCTTCAGTAATTTTCACAATTTTCATCAATTTTAATTAATTTCATTTTATTTTTAGTCACAAAGATTAGGGTATAGAAGGAATTAGATTCTAAATAGAGTCAGTCACTATATTAAACATCAGCATACACAGACACGTAGCTCACATAATGTCAAGAAATATGTTATAATTAAGATTAGAGGCCCCATATCTATATCTAAGTTTATAATATTTGGGTAGCGTATTAGGTGGAGCAACGATTGGAATAACAATATATATAATACATAATACACTATATATATATATACAGGTACACTCAGTTAAACCAGTCAACTAGGACACTAAATAACTCCACTTCCTTTGAAATATTTGAAATATTTAGAATACAAAGTAGAATGTTATGATATGAAATGATAAACAAAACAAAAGAAACCTAGTAAAGTAAAATAAAGTAAAATACTTATAATTAGGTAGAAGCATACACAACTCGTAGTTACGTTTCATAATAGGGGAATTTTTGGATATCTAAATATCCGTACATATATATATAATTATTATATGGTTCAGTTCTAGATCCTGGGAATTTCTTTTCCCTCTCAGTGCTTGATACAATAGGTTTGTGAAATACTATCAAGTAACATGAGAATAGACTTAGATGTCAGGCAAGAAATAGTTTTTTTGGTTCAAATTTTATATTTAAATTTTTTTTTTATATTTAGTGTGATGTTCCATATTAAAAATGTACATATCTATTAGTAAACAAACTGTTACGTATTTGTCTTATCTGCTGTATTTGCGATAATATGCAATCATTAGCGGATGCCTTGTGGTCTTGTCGTAAACAGTTAACGGACTGACAGCGGCACTTGTGGATACAAGATCCATATACTAAAAATGTATATTTGACTGTGAGCCACCGTTGGCGCATGACCGCAATAGCTGGATACGATCAGACCAGGAATGCAGACAGCCGGATGTGATTAACCTAAGACAACAGGTGTGCTGCAACACAGGTGAGCATACGTAACAGGAAGTAATACATGTTTAAAAGAACCAAGTGTTTTACTGTTTGTAAGTCCCTGACGAAGTGCCTCCGGGCAGGAAACGCGTCGGACGTTTCATTTTTTGTGCTCCCTCCCGAGCTTGTATGTACCTGGGCTTCACCTTGACTTTTAATAAAGTCGGCCTTCATTTGCAATGTTTGCGGCTGTTTGTTTATTCCTTGTAACGGATCTTCTTATCAGTATTCAAGCTTTTCTCACAAGAGACTGAGGAGTGTCTCTTTTTCCGAACACAAGGAGCCTCATTATCCACGGAGAGACATACAACGGACATAAGGTATTTTCTTATCACCCATGAAGAGACATACAACGGACACCAGGTAATCTTTATATGCTTAGATACTGGTTTTTCACTGTCCATACTATTCATACCTTGAGTCAGGAGTGTAATGCTCTCTATTCAACAGTGGATCACACATGAGCATATTTGCACTTTTTCTGTTATACAGTTTGGAGTATCACTTGCATCTGAACTACAAGTCATATAATTTGAAGTATTACCTGTATGAGTGCAATGCAATCGTTGAGTGTCTGAGTGCGACCAACAAAGTATTATATTGTAAATTAGGTTGACACGTTTTGCATTGTTACTGTATGATTTTTAAAGAATTAGGATGCAATGTTCAGTAATGATAAGGTGCATTATTCTGCATGAGCAGTTTTACCCAGGAAGAAGCAGAGGGACTCAGAAATGCTGCAGAGTAACATGCTGGGTGCCACATTGCCCAAGACTCTCCCGATCTGTTCCTCTCTCCTTTCACCTTCCTTCCGTTCATCTCTCTGCAAACACAAACGCTCTGCAGATATTTAACTTGTTTGTGGTAATTGAGCACTAGTAATTAAATAAGTGGCTGGGAGGTGATATTAAAGGGACAGTCTAGTCCAAAACAAAATTTCATTATTCAGATGCAATTTTAAACAATTTTCCAATTTACTTCTTTCACCAATTTTGCTTTGTTCTCTTCGTATTCTTAGTTCAGGGCATTTTGACAGTTTTTTTCACCACTAGAGGGTGTTAGTTCATGTGTTTCATATAGATAACACTGTGCTCATACACCTGGAGTTCCTAGGAGCCATCACTGATTGGCTAAAATGCAAGTCTGTCAAAAGTGTATTAACCCCTTAAGGACCAGCGACGTACCCTGTATGTCACTGGCCTTTTTTTGGGACTTGATTGTTTTATAGCGCGGTCTTGCCACCAGCGTTGAGACTGCTCTATTGCACAAAGCCTGCTGGAGGGAGGGCATTAATATAGTGTTCTTGCTAGATTTGTGCTATTATGTCCTGAAAAAACCCTTAACGACCAGTGACATACAGGGTATATTGTGGTCATTAAGGGGTTAATATAACTGTGTTGGTTATGCAAAACTAGGGAATGGGTGATAAAGGGATTATCTATCTTTTAAAACAATACATTTTCTGGTGTAGACTGTCCCTTTAATGTAATGCTCGTTGACTGATATGGGATACATGAGCTATACTCATGTTCTGGTGCAGTACAGTCAAGCAAAAGTGACAATCACTGACTGATGTAAATCAGAAGATAAATAATCTGCAGGGCAACTCATAGTGTGGGACAATGGATCAGTATTCTGCAGTGTAGCAATACTGTGCAATTCACTGTTTAATGCCAACAATACTCTGTAGCCTATGATTGTGGGAACAATAGAACAATGCTCTGCAGATTGTCTGGTGTGGAACAAAGAGTTAATAATCTGCTGCTCACTCATTATTGTTCGTTAAAGGGACAGCCAAATCAATTTTTGTTGTTTTAAAAGATAAATAATCCCTTTATTACCTATTCCCCAGTTGTGCACAGAAAACATGATTATCTTTGTGATTACTTTGCTTCTAAGCATCTTCTGATGGCCCCCTGATCACATGACTTTATCTATTGACTTACATTTAAGCCAATTAGTGCTGTGTTGTTAGAATCCACGGGTGTGAGCACAATATTATCTATATTGCTCAGATGTACTAGCTTCCCCTGTTGTGAAAAGCTGATAAAAATACATGTCATAAGAGACTGTCTTTAGTGGCTTAGAAACAGACAGAAATGTAGATGTTTAAAGGTGATAAGGTATGTTAATATAACCATGTTGGTTTGGCCAAGCTGGGGAATGGGTAGTAAAGGCGTTATCTATTTTGTTAAACAATAACAATTTTTGTGTTGACTGTCCCTTTAAAGGGATAGTCTAGTCAAAATGTAACGTTCATGATTCAGATAGCGCATGCAATTTTAAGCAACTTTCTAATTTACTCCTATTATTACATTTTCTTCGTTCTCTTGCTATCTTTATTTGAATGTAAACTTAGGAGTCGGCCCAATTTTGGTTCAGCACCTGGGTAGCGCTTGCTGATTGGTTGCTACATTTAGAAAGTGCTGCCTAGGTTCTGAACCAAAAATGGGCCGGCACCTATGCTTACATTATTGCTTTTTCAAATAAAGATACCAAAAGAATGCAGAAAAAATGTATAATAGGAGTAAATTATAAAGTTGCTTAAAATTGCCTGTTCTATCTGAATCATGAAAGTTTGATTTTATCATTAATTCATTGTTCCACAATTTTGACTAGACTATTCCTTTAACACTTAAGCTACATTTTTAGCAAATCTTGGATAAAGGTAATATTGAGCCACAGCAATATTACCCCCTCCAACCACTTGAAATTTCCTTCTCCCCACTCTCAGAAAGCTTCATATAAGTATATTCTGGCCAGTACAAACTGATATTTCTGAGTACAGGTATGTACTGGTTACTTATGGTGACTATCTGAATGGGTTATATTTGAGTCTAATATCCCTGGATGTATTTTTATTTATTATGGAGTAGATATGGAAGCGATATATGATATTTTGGGATAAATCCTAAATTTGAAATACCCCTGGTTCACATTTACCATTATTAATGTATCTTTGCTTAGGGATCTCTAACATTTTATTATTAAGGAACATTTATTGATATCATATTTCAGTACAGGGTTATGTCTTGCCATTACAGGATTATTGTACCTGCAGTTCCAGAACGAAGATGAAAATGTTATCTGCTCCTACAGCCAATACAAGAAACGGGACCACCTCCACAATTATGAGTGATGATGAGACCCCCAGATATGAGTAGAACCCCATGGATGACAGAACAGACCCCAGAACGACCAGTATACCTCCCAGACCGAGAGTCACCTTTGAGTCCACCTAGAAAAAGAATGGTTCAGAAAAATACAATTTTAAGAACTAAGTGTGGAATGAACATTTCCTGCAAACAAGGTCCCTCAGGAATTACTTCTCATATTGATGCTACTGATCACTATATGGGGGTTCTATCTTTTTACCTATAGTATCTTACCAGCACTCTCGAACAGCTGCTGTACTCTCCAAGGGCCAATGCAATGTACACAAAGATCACCAAATAACTAATTGTGAAAATTGGGATGTCTTCTGTAGTGGTCCTGCTGATCTCATCCTCCAGGGATCGCTGCAAGATGACAATGGTGGAAAAAAGGAATGAGCAATAGAAAAAGAACACAGGAAATCAGAGGTGTTAAAAGAAAAACAAGAAGACATATTGACGTATTCTTTTTTTAACATTATTTTAAATACTATTGTAAACATTATTGTATTTTACGAGCTCTTTGTATGATATTCCCAGTATTTAACCATTTACTATTTTGTAGAGATTGAATTGTTGTCGAACTATGAGATTTATTAAATAATTTTATGGTATTCTGCTCATATGGTTAAGCTGAAGAGAGGGAAATAAGAAATGGTGATGAAGTAAAATGATGTTGCTTAGATTATTTTGCAGAAATAGACAGCTATGTAGTTTAAAAAAAAACTTTTGTTGTACTCTTACCTCAGCCATGTATTCAAAAGACAGATTACTCTTAGGGTTTGTCTTATATTCCTTCAAAATCTCCAGATATTCTTTCTCCCAAAGCAACACATAGTCAAATCGAGGGTCGGAACGGGCAAAATTATTCAATGACAATGTAAGAATCAAAGCCTCAGATTCAGAATATTGGTTGTCTGAAAGACATAAATGAGGACAGGTACAGACCTTCCATGTGGAAAGAGAGAACTATTTGGCTAAAGAAGACTCTCTTATCCATGTTCTTCTGAACAGTTTATTTACTAAAGTATGTACATATGTACAACATTTTAGTGAATGAATAGTTTCAAAATTGCAGAAGTTTGCTATACTGGAGAGAAATATATAAATTAAATATAGCTCAAATGCACTGCCAGTGGGGATGTCTCACTAGTTTGAAGAACATCTCCACTTCTTATACTGAAGTATAGATGAACAACGTTCACTATCTTGCCTTTAGCCTCTTCCCCCCTTGGTAGAATGCTGACCAGGGCCTGTTTTACTTGGCCTCTAGGCATAATTTCCCGTATGTGCATATACATACAATTATATATGCTCTCTATGGGCCGATTTAACAATGTGCGGACGGACATGATCCTGTGTAGTGGATCATGTCCGCCGCACATCGATAAATGCCGAGGTGCCAATCAGCCGCTAGCAGGGGGTGTCAATCAACCCGATCGTATCCAAATGGGCTGATTGCTGTCCGCCGCCTCAGCTGAAGGCTCGCATGGAAACAGATGCATTAAGATGCATATGGGGCATGATAAATCGGCCGCTATGTCTTAAAACTACTATTAGGATCTATTGGGGGGGTTTTTCTCTCCAAATAACACATTTCCATCAGAATTTTTGATTTATTTAATTCAACAGCCTTAACCTCTTAAGAATCCATGGTGGCTTGTTTTGAGTAGTATATTTTGGTTATTTGTACTTTTTTTTTTCTTTTTTTCAATATGAAAGTTTTTATACTTGCTCACTTTGCATTTTAACAAACAATCATTTCCTGATTTAATAAAAAGCTAGAAATATTGCTCAAACTACACTTTTAAACAATGATGGTTATACACAACTACAATATTATTATAAGAATATTCATTTATGTTTGGATGTATAAAATAGTTAAAGGGACTCTAAACTCAATTTTTTTCTTTCATTATTCAGATAGAGCATGCAATTTTAAGAAACCTTCTAATTTACTCCTAGTATCAATATTTCTTTGTTCTCTTGCTATCTTTATTTAAAAAGCAGGAATGTAAAGCTTAACAGGACCATTTTTGGTTTAGAACTTGGGTTACGCTTGCTTATTCGTTTGCTAAATGTAGTCACCAATAAGCAAGCGTTTCCATGGTGCTGAATCTAAAATGGACCGGCTCCTAAGCTTAACATTCCTGCTTTTTAAATAAAGATAGCAAGAGAATGAAGACAAATTGATAATAGGAGTAAATTAGAAAGTTGCTTAAAATTGCAAGCTCTATCTGAATCATGAAAGAAACAATTTGGGTTTAGTGTCCCTTTAACTGTTAAACTCAAAACAATATGAAATAAGTAATTACACACCATGGCCTCCATTACATATGCAGCGTCGCCAGCAAAATCCTCCGCCGCCAGATTTTACACGATTTTGGTATTACATATACGGCGTAGCATACAAGTTACGCGCGTATATTTCAACCTTCGGACGTATTTTTTTTACCCATAGACTAACATAGAACAGCCGCGCAATTTGGTATCCAATATACAGCGTAAGGACTTACGCGCGCAGAATTCAGAAAATCTATTCCATTCTCATCTCGCCACATATTGCAGGCGCAGCAACCCTTGCACTGACTAAAAAACCAACGTAACTCCCTGGAAGCCTTAACAAACACATACATTTAAGCAGCATCTCAAGGTTAAATGGACAGTATACTATGATATTGGTTTTTTAAGGTTTAGTTGCGTATTTGAAATAGTTTGAAGCCACAACATAATCAAATGGATTGAGCTTGTAGGTACTTTATCACATTGTGGACATATACTTGCTTATTTACTTTAAATTTCTTCTCAAAACAATCAACAATACTTGGAGGAGAGAACAATAGGAAAATCATAATTGTATTACCTTCATCTCTTTATATATGGGTTTATATATGAATTTTGAATAGCATAATTACGTGTCGCATTTTTATATGAAATCGCGGTTCATTTTTACGAGTGTTAGCCTAATTTGCATAAAACTACTCTTTATTGACACTTTCCGTGGATAAAATACTGGCGTAAGTTACTTGCGACAACTAAAATGTGTATTTGCGCACATTTCAGAAGATCGCCAGTTTGTCCTACTTACGCCAGTTTAGCATCTAACAGCGCAGTATATGTAATACCCCGATGTGCAAGGTGAAATTACGGGCGGTGCGGGTTCCCACACTTGCGCCGAAACCTGCGCCGTATATGTGATTGCGCCCCATGTTTTACTTTCAGTTTGACAGCCTATTCTATTAATACCCAAGTTAACCTCCAATAGAAACGTTTTTTTTATATATTTTTTTATTAGCTTTTCTTATTAGATTGTACACATTACCTCAAGGCAGTTTTACTCAATGGCGACTCTTCTAATGGTTTGCAAAGGTTTAGAAAATAAAGCAAAAAAATAATAATTCCCCAATTTGAAATACAATATTTTAAGATTGTTCATATGATAGATTGAAACTGGGTCCCTTGCTTTAATACAAGACTTCAAAGACGTTGGTCCCATTCCCATTAATCAGAAAAGCTGCCAAAAACGTATGATTTTGAGGAAAGAGAATGTGGGTCCTGAGGCTAGGGAGTCGCTGCTTCTAGAACTTAATATCTGGATTCTAAGGATGTTTTTCCGCTTTGGTATTTGTCATACCCTAAATTACTAAATTAAACAAGAACTGAGAAGATGGTGTGTATTGCTTGAAAGAAACATGACTAAGGAGAGTGAGTGTTCTCAAGTAGGGTAGTAAAAGTCTTACTGTCATAACCTCCCACAGCAAGGAAGGGGAAGACTGGCGCTCCATAGTCTGCCATGCAGCTTAACTCCAAGTCTGTAATGTCCTTAAACGACAGTGGAGAACTGCAGAGAGAAGATGTGGTTTGTGAGGAACAATGACTAATGTTTTAATCATACGGCTACCAAAAAAATGCACATCTTTACACTTTTCCAAAACATGTCTGCTCTTCGTTCATTCCCACCACTCTGAGCGTTCACTCTCCATACACAGTTCAATGCTAATTATTTTATGTCAAAATGCAAACAACTATGAATTTACACTTCAAGTTTGTATCTTCTTTGTTATTCCTAAGATGAATCTTATAGAGAAAAACAATTTCCCCCACACTTTCACCAAGTCCCTGCAGACTCTAATTCTTATCGCCGAGACAACCCTATGGGGCATATTTATCAATGTGCAGGCGGACATGATACGAAGTAGCGTATCATGTCCACCGCACATCGATAAATGCAGACAGCATACGCTGTCGGAATTTAACATTGCACAAGCAGTTCTTATGAACTGCTGGTGCAATGCCGCCCTCTGCAGATTCGTGGCCAATAGGGGGTGTCAATCAACCCGATTATATTCGATCGGATTAATTTCTGTCTGTCACCTGAGAGCAGGCGGACAAGTTATGGAGCAGCGGTCTTTAGACATTGATAAATATGCCCCTATTGCTCCTTTTCCATATGGATTTGCAATATTTTTTGTCATGTTTTGATCCACATTTATAATCTGCTCTTGTAATTTCCTATTTAACTTTCAGCATCTGAATTTCAATGGTCATTGCATTTAGCAGCTTTGTCCTCCCCGGAGACGCTTCCAGTTATTAAACTTTCATCTGAGTTGGCTAATAGATATTTCTGTTAGTCCTGATTACTCACTTGACACAGTACAGGAAGTGATCCCTCCATCCAACAACCCCACGTTGCCCTGAAACTGTCTGATTCTTTTCCAGGGTGAAATGCGCATAGTCGTTCTGAAAATACTGCATCAAGCTGTTAACGCAACAATCTTTGAGAGAAGGGTTTGAGGGGTTAAGGGGTGCATAGCAGACATCACTCAGGCTTATATTTCTCTGGTGTTTCTCTGACCATACCTAGAGTGAGTTGAAATGGAAAATGTTTTAGGCAAGAAAGGAAAATAAAACACTTTTATAACTATATAATCTTATTTTGTAGATGAATAATTCTAGATCAAGTGTTCAAAAAAAATGACATCATGGTCTACAAATCAAGTATTGAGCAACCAATACCGAAATTGTGCAATTTCTCATTTTCCCAGTAGCCATCTGTGCTAATATGACCTCAAGTAATGATAAATAGGTAAATATATTTTGCAGATCTGTTTTGTTTTACAACTGCGGCCTCAAGTTAATCAAACTGTATTTTATCTGAAGAAGCTGTAACTCATTATAAGAATATCACATGTTCTATAGAAAACTACATGATTTGTAGAAATATATATATTATAGCGTATAGTGTTTTTTCTTAAAGGAACATAAAACCCAATTTTGTTTTCATGATTCAGATACAGCATACAATTAAGAAACGTTTCCAGTTTACATCTATTATCAAATTGGTTTTGCTCTCATGATATTTTTTGTTGAAGCACATATCTAGGAAAGTAGCATGCGCGTTAGGGATGGGTGAATGTGTTTATATTCAAATTCAAATGTTAGAACGAATGTTTTTGTAGAAATTCGATTTAGATAATAGAATGTTAATAAAAACGAATATTCTTAAAAATTTAATTTTCGAATGTCACTTTCGAATTTGAATGTCACTTTCAAATTCGAATATTAGATTTATAAAACACAATTGTAAACTAGAAACACTATTTCGAATTCGAATATCACATTCGAATTCGAATATTACATTTAGAAAACATAGTATTAAACTAGAAATACTATTTCGAATTCGAATGTGACATTCGAATTCGAATGTCACATTCGAATATTACATTTAAAACACAGTATTAAACTAGAAATACTATTTAAAATTCGAATGTGACATTCAAATGTAGCATTCGAATTTGAATATTACATTTATTAAACACAGTTTGTAGACTAGAAATACTATTTCAAATTCGAATGTCACATTCGAATCGAATATCACATTTAAAAAACACAGTATTAGACTAGGAATACTATTTCAAATTCGAATGTGACATTCAAATGTAGCATTCGAATTCGAATATTACATTTCTTAAACACAGTTGTAGACTAGAAATACTATTTAGAATTTGAATGTCACATTCAAATTCGAATATTACATTTCGAAATTGAATGAATACATAGTTAAACATTCTATTATTCGAACGAATATTTTCGAATTTTATTGAAAAATTCAAAAACGAAAATTCAAAAATAGAATGTTAGAATGTTATATAAACATTCGAAATTCGAACGAATGAATGTATCAAAATTCATTTTAAATTTCAAATTTTTAGAAACATTCGCCCATCCCTAAATTGTGCGTGTCTAGAGCAAGGTATGGCAGCAGTGTACCCTCTAGTATTCTTGCAAATGAATAACACAGTTAAAAGCAATCTTGCAAAACTACTTTCCTATAATGTTTCAGAGTCAGACACATGCACAATCCTCAATCTACATACCTGCTTTTCAACAAAAGATACCAAGGGATGAAAGTAAATTTAATAATTTAAATAGTTTGGATTGTTTTTTCACTGTTTCAGAACTATGAAACAAAATAGATATCATGTCCCATTAAATATGCTTTGCAAGCTGTCAGAGTCTGTAGTAAGAAGCAATGTTTTTTGGGGTATATGAATTCACTGTATAATAATTCAGTATGCACACAATTTATACATTGTAACATGCAAGCATATCTTGTAAAATGCTTGTAAATGCCGCCCCCTACACATTCGCGGCCAATCAGCCGCTAGCAGGGGTGTCAATCAACCCAATCGTATCCCATCGGGCTGATTGCTGTCCGCCGCCTCAGAGGTAGCGGACAAGTGAAGGTAAACTAAAACGGTCTATAATAAATAAATTAATATATCAAGCCAAATTAATAGTAGTTTCATTCATCAATAGTTCGATATTTTGATATTACCTTAGATATATTATTTTTTTAGCATCGATTCGGCTATCCGAAAATCAACCCGTAATTATTTTTTTTCCTAAACAACGATTACGTTGTTTAGACAGCCAATTGATTCTTTGGCCGTCAATTGACGTAATCATGGGATGGTTCAATATGCGCATGCGTAACTTTTTGTAGTTCTTAGTGGCCAAGCGAGCGCGACCACGTTTCGCGCATGTGCATTAACAATTTCATTTGTCAGGCATAGTTGAAACGGCATCGCAACTCAAACGTCAACTAAGGGGAAACATTTGTATCGCTCCTTTTACTAAGAGCATCTCTTTGTGTAATATCAGTAAGTGTATAAGCATTGATTTATTGACGCATGCGTTGCAGAGGGCAATGACCGCGATTAACGCATGCGCAAAGGTGATAGTGAAGTAAGGATACGCATTCGCGGTTAATAGATGCTCGATGTGCACAAGCTTAGTAGACACGTATAGAGCGGGTGGGACCGCTCTATACAACTCTATATCAGAAAGCCGGAAATGGTGAATGGGAGGAGAATCGGAAGGCAACGGTAATAAAAATGTAGGTTGAAAAATATATAAATAAATAATGTTTTTAAAAAAAAAAAAAAAACTAGCGACTGGATTTGACAGTGTAAAAGGATTATAAATCTGAATTATGAATGCCAAAACTTTACCTTTACTTTAAGGAGCAGCGGTCTTAAGACCACTGCTTCTTAACTCCTGTTTCCGGCGAGCCTAAACGCTCACGCGGATACTGCTGCATTAAGATGCATACGGGGCATGATAAATCTGCCCCTATGTCTTAAAACTACTATTAGGATCTATTATTATTTAATCATTTATGCAATATTCACGTTTAATAAAGTGTTATAGTGTGTATTTACTCTAAATATTTCACATTCCAGTGTTCTTCACATACTTAAGATGTTATTTTTATTTTAAATAAATATTTCTCTATAAATATCTGTATATACCTATACCTATATATCTATTCCTATAAATATATCGGTATATATACTGTTTATATATAGATTACTTTGACATTATCAAATATATATAGGAATATATATTTAATTTATTTTATATGTGAAGAATATTGGAATGTAAAATATGCATAGGTCTAACGCAGCGTCAGGTTGGCACACATGAAAAATGTGTTATCTTAAGGGGCGCTATTGAAATATTAAATATGAAATATTGTAAAAACTAATGCATAATAATTATTGATTACTATAGATACTGTTATTTATATAT
Organism: Bombina bombina; assembly: GCF_027579735.1. Classification (NCBI taxonomy): domain Eukaryota; kingdom Metazoa; phylum Chordata; class Amphibia; order Anura; family Bombinatoridae; genus Bombina; species Bombina bombina. The sequence goes on from NC_069504.1 coordinate 805,954,495, forward strand.
ATATATATAAAACTATTGCTTGCACTCAAAAGTTTTACTTTCAACGTGTAATGCTTACGCTAACCCGTGAGTAACTAGTTATCTTTAAGCTCAAGCGGGAGAGCTAAATACAGCTCCACTTGTAATCTAGCCCAAAATATATAGAGACGCACTGAACTGAGAATAAACAGCTGGAAAAAAATACTTGCCAGTGCCACACAAGGTGCAGTCTCTTAGCTCACAAAAAAATTCACAAAGGAACATGGCAATAAATTGTGATTCCAGATAAGCAGGGCTCCCAACTAATAGCTATTCCACATTTTGCTGGATGGGCCCGGTTTGGGACTGTTCCACTGTCCCTCCAACCACTATCTATTCACTTTAAATGTCCAAGGTTAATAAAGTGAGAATCATGGACCACCTAAACCTCCCTGATAAGTTACAGATCAAATTTCAGCCTGCAAGGACACTTCGTTTTACCACTCTATTCTGCTCCAGATCTTCAAGACTCCGCCCCTGCACTTCTGATTAATGATAAATAAATAAAAAGATGTTAGGTATGTTTAAGCAATGGAACCAAGATAATAGGTGGTTGCTTTCGAAGGTCCTAGGATATTGTACCAAAGCTAAGAAACGATCAAACAATGCATTGCCAACATGTTAAACTAGTGACGCTCCAAGTGCCTCATTATTACATGTCAGTAGGACGATAGACGATAACGTGGTGGAGGGCTCATATTTAATTTGCAGTACAGTGACGGAAGTCCAGTCGGTCATAAAAAAAATACTCACTGGAGCAGTGAAGGTAAGTTAGTTAAGGTAGTCAGAGATTCACACTATCTAAGGTACTTACAATGGTAGAGAAATAGGGGCCGATTTATCACGGCCCGAATGGGCTATATACACCTGTTTCCATGGGAGCCTCCGGGCTTGCCGGAAACAGGAGTTAAGAAACAGCGGTCCTAAGACCACTGCTCCTTAACTCGTCCGCCACCTCTGAGGCGGCGGACAGCAATCCGCCTGATCGCATACGATCGGGTTATTTGACACACCCTGCTAGTCTGCAGGGGGCGGCATTGCACAAGCATTTCACTAGAAATGCTTGTGCAATGATAAATGCCGACAGCATATGCTGTCAGCATTTATCGATGTGCGGCGGACATGATCCGCTGTAGCGGATCATTTCCACTGCACTTTGATAAATCCGCCCCATAGATGGATGGCGATTAAAAAAGGAAATCATTGGATCGATGTGCATGTTGTAGGCAAGAAACGTAAAACTACAAGAAATGCTAAGTACAACACAAGAGATAAAAAAAATTGTCCAAGAAAGTTGGAGATCACAAGGACATTGCTAGTTATAATGTTGAACTACCCATTCACAACTCGTATAATAATAATGTTTCTCCAAATAAACGTGTATTAAAGGGATATGAAACCTAAACATTTTGTTTTGTGATTTAGACAGAGTATACCATTTTTAGAAAGTTTACAATTTACTGCTATTATCAAATTTGCTTCATTCCCATGATATTCTGTGTTGAAGAGATACCTAGGTAGACATTTAGAGTGCTACATAGCAGAAACAAATGCTGCCATCTAGTGCTCTTGTAAATGGATTACATTCTTCCAAAACTGCTTCCATATAGTGCTCCAGAGATGGGCAGGTGTTTTGTAATATTTCCCTACCTTGTTACGTTTTCCGACTCCTACCTACGTAACGCGGACGGCCAAGCCTACATCTAGATAGAGAACTTTCATATCCGCCATCTTTGTTTCAAAAGGAGGCTGATTCTAAAATAGTGATCAGATTCTGTATAATTTTCCAACCTTGTTATATTTGGCTATTTTCAGTGCAGATGTCGCTGAAACATAACTAATTAAAACATAAAGGCAAAATAGTATGTATGGTATTAGCTTGTAATGATAGGGTAAATTTTATAAATGTCTTTTTCAGGTTATGTAACAAAAAATAATCGAAACATATCTGTACCCTGAAAAAATACATTTATTAAAGTAATGCTATCATCCCAAGCTAATAACATACATAATATCTTTTGATTATGTTTTAATGTTTTATGTTTGAGCGAGATCTGCACTCAAAACAGCCAAATATAACCATCCAATATTTTCACATCAGCCTCCGTTTTAAACAAAAATAGTAGATATGAAAGTGCTCTATCTGGCCGTACGCATTACGTAGGTAAGAAAACCTAACACAGTAGGCAAATATAACAGAATATAGGTTCCTAAGCTTAAGTCGCTGCTTTTCAACAAAAGATACCAAGAGAACAAAGAAAAATTGATAATAGAAGTAAATTAGAAAGTTGTTTAAAATCGAATGCTGTATCTGAATAATGAAAAAAAAAATTTGGGTTTCATATCCCATTAAGGATATTACTCAGATGCATGATAAAAAAAGTACTACTTTCTTCCCATTCTGCTCTATGGGCCATGTTACGGCTTCATTTATGGCTAGCACTAGGTGGCACTATACCTACAATTTATGGGAATAGATATGCAATACAGAAGAGTGTTATAACAGATTGCTTTTCCTATTCTAATCCGGATAAATTATACATGTTGTCAATCCTATTCTGCCCAGGGGCAGTTAAATAATAATTGTGTGTGGGAGGTGCTAAAAAACACAGTGAAAAGACAAATATAAAGTATAATAGAGGATCACGTGCTGCTTTTTTTTACCCAAATTCCTTATTTTTAATTTCTCATAACTAACTTATTTACCCTAATTTATTTCAGTAGACATAAAACCAATATTACTCAAGCAATTAAATAGTCACTAATCCAACATACAAATAGATTTATATAAAGACCTAGCAATCCTCACAGAGAGCAGGTATAGGGGCCGAATTATCAAGCTCCGAATGGAGCTTGATGCCCCTGTTTCCACGCGAGTCTTCAGGCTCGCCGGAAACAGAAGTTATGAAGCAGTGGTCTAACGACTGCTGCTTCATAACTTGTCCGCCTGCTCTTAGGCCACGGACATCAATCCGCCTGATCCTATATACGATCGGGCTAATTGACACCCCCTGCTAGCGGCCGATTGGCAGTGAATCTGCAGGGAGCTGTATTGCACAAGCAGTTCACAAGAACTGCTTGGGCAGTCTTAAATATTAAGGATGAAAAGACAAACCAAAATACAAGGGACAGGTGCAAATCCAGCAATCACAGTTAAATATATATATACTGTATATTGGAGGCCTTCCTTTTAAAAACCCTTTTATCTATATAAATGTTATATCTTTTTATAAAAGAAAATTTGTATGTATAAGTGTAATACTTTAATATGTTTTTTGTTAAAGGTCGCGCTAATTCTTCTAATAACATTTTAAATGTGTTATTTTTGATCTAATAAATAATTTGAAAAAGTGAGTTTTGTGAAATAATTGAACATGTATGAGTTTGGCTCATTATTGTAAATAATTAAACATATTCTGTATAATATGCTTTTGATACAAAATTAACCCAATTTAAGTAATTTAATTAAAGTTATTTGTAAATATGGAAATTTGAATGAAGTGCTACATGAGATGGCAACAGCACAATGTTCTATTCAAATGACAATATGGGGTAGATTTATCTATCGTTAAACGGACATGATTTGCCTCCTGCTCACTCGCGGCCAATCGGCCGCTAGCAGGGGGTGTCAATTATCCCGATAGGATCGGGATGATTTAAGTCTGCCACCTAAAAGGTGGCAGAGAAGTTAAGGAGCAGCGGTCTTACCCCTATATGTTTTGTTACAGTGGTCAAGCTGCCTTATTGTCCCTTGTTCCTAAACTCACTAATACTGCTATGTATTTAATAATATTCCCCACATTCTGTGTAAACCAAGGAACATTCTAAAATGTGTGGGACCAATATTTTGGTCAATAATACATGGATCTGCCTCTTTCTCCTACTTGTTGGCTTTGTTGCAATGATACCACATGTTTCATCCTTGCAACCAATAAATCTAATCTAAGGAGCCGGCCCATTTTTGGTTTGCTTCATTTAGCCACCAATAAGAAAGCACTACCCAGGTGCTGAACCAAAAATGGACCGTCTCCTAAGCTTATATTCATGCTTTTCAAATAAAGATAGCAAGAGAATGAAGAAAAAATATAATAGGCATAAATTGGAAAGTTGCTTAAAATTCCATGCGCTATCTGAGTCATGAAAGAAAACATTTGGGTTTAGTATCCATTTAACTGATCTTATGAGAAATAATCAAGCAACTTCATAACTCAAATTTACTGTGATTTATCTTTTTTTCTGGATTTCCCCCCTAGATAAGCAAGGACTTTTTATCTCCACGTTTCTATTATCTTATTTTTGACTACTATAATCACCAAAAATCAATTAAAGCTCAGACCACAAATTCTATATTGCATGATAGGTGGACTCAGAATTGTTACTAGGCAACAAAATGCAGCTGACTAAGGGCACATACATGATTAGTAAAGTATAGAAAGGTTGCAATCCATACCGAAGTGTATTACATTATTTGTTTGCCATACCCTCTTATCATAAGCAGTGATTTTGTTGTCTTAAAGTAGGGAGTGCACAGACTAGTAGAAATGGATGTGCAAAAGAGCACAGGGCTATTAAAGGGACAGAAATTTTAAAACTAAACATTCATGATTCAGATAGATCATGCAAATTTAAACAACTATCCAATTTACTTCAATTATCAAATTTGTTTTGATCTCTTTGTATCCTTTGTTGAAGAGTATTTGTTATAAATATTGGTGCATGGCTATAGACACATACACACTCCTGAGTTCACCTATGATTAATCTTTAACAAAGGGTACTCAGTTAACTAAGTAAAATGGATAATAGAAGTAAATTAGAAAGTTGTTTAAAATTGCATGTGCTATCTAGTCAATTTAAAGGGATATGAAACCTAAATTTTTTCTCTCATGATTCAGATAGAGAGTATGCCATTTTAAACACCTTTCTAATTAACTTCTATTATATATTTGTCTTTGTTCTTTTGGTATCTTTTGTTGAAATGCACGTATATAAGATTAGAATCCGGCCCATTTCTGGAGCACTATATTGCTGCAGTTTTAGAAGAATTTTATCCATGTGCAAGAGCACTAGAGGGCAGCTCTATTTCCTTCCATGTAGTGCTCCAGATGCCTTCCTATGTATCTCTTCAACAAAGAATATCATGGGAACAAAGAAAATTTGATCATTTGGAAACTGTTAAAATTCTATGCTCTGTCTCAATCACAAAAGTACATTTTTGGATTTCATATCCCTTTAAGATTAATTTTGACTTTACTGTCCCTTTAAGTATGAGGAAGTTATGGACATAGACAGAGTAAATTTGATCCTAACAACTGACCATATTATCAGTAAAGGTGTTTTTTAGACCAATTTTATATCACAGGTAGTTGTCTGTTATTGGTGCCCAAAGTTAGGGTAGGGGTTTTAGGGGTCTGATTGGAGTTAGAATTAGATTTAGGATTTTTTGGCTTGTGGTTTTAGTGTTTAGTGTACATGAAAGTGATGCAGCATAGAAGAAAAACTGACTAGAAAATATAACCTGAACATCGCTATGTAAAAAAAGAAAAATATTTTACCTCAAATTTCCTAAGTATTCACACCCCACTGCAAAGAGACTTTAAGCAGCCAGTCAGGATACTTGTCCCAGGACAAGCTAGGGAGTGAGCATCTGTCATGTGCAGGCACAGTCATGTTATTTTCCTATTCAGTTTAAGTTCTATTAAACCTCATGAGATTTCAGTGAAATCTCATGAGATCACAGCAAAAGCAAAGCATTGGCTATTGTTTTTTTTCCAACATGCAGTTGGACAGCAGCTGAAGTATAACTGTTTACACAGCATTTACTCTGGTGAGCTGAATACATTTTGAGGTAAAATATCTTCCTTTTTTACATAGGGATGTTCAGGTGATATTTTCTTGTCAGCTTTTTAACCCCTTAGCAACCAAGAACGTACAGGGTACGTCCTACAAGAAAGGTCAGTTAACGACCAAGTACGTTCTCAGGGGTTTCAAGTGGTGGAAGCGATCCTGATCGCTTCCATCCGCTTTTAAGGTATTTTGAGGCATATTGAGGCATCACTGCAATATCTTTTTTGGCACACCGATGCAGAGAGAGACACTCTGTGGCCCTCTCTGCAATTGCCAGCGATGGTGCCGATTGTTGGTGGGTGGGAGCATCTGCAGGGAGGTGGGTGGCGCCCCATCGCTTGCAAGTTTGATTGCAAAGTGGGTACTGGCAGACAGCTGCCAGTACCCTAAATTGTGGCGAATAGTTAGTGAGGGGAGGGTAAGAGAGCTCTTTGGGGGGATCAGGGAGGTTGGGGGCTACACAGCAGAATATATTTTTTTTAAAAAAAGCCTTTTATTTTAGTACTGGCAGACTTTCTGACAGTACTTAAGATGGCGGAGACAATTGTGGGGTGGGGGAGGGAAGAGAGCTGTTTGGGAGGGATCAGGGGGGTGGGATGTGTCAGGTGGGAGGCTGATCTGGACACTAAAGCTAAAATTAACCCTTCAAGCTCCCTACAATCTACCTTATTAACCCCGTCACTGCTTGGCATAATACAAGTGTGGTGCGCAGCAGCATTTAGCGGCCTTCTAATTACCACAAAAGCAATGCCAAAACCATATATGTCTACTATTTCTAAACAAAGGGGATCCCAGAGAAGCATTTACAACCATTTGTGCCATAATTGCACAAGCTGTTTGTAAATAATTTCAGTGAGAAACCCAAAGTTAGTGAAAAAGTGAACGTTTTTCTTTATATGATTGAATTTGGCGGTAAAATGGTTGTTTGAAATATATCAAAATGGGCCTAAATCAATACTTTGGGTTGTCTACTACACTACACTAAAGCTAAACCTTAACCCTACAAGCTACCTAATTAACCCCTTTACCGCTGGGCCTAATATAAGTGTGGTGCGCAGCGGCATTTAGCGGCCTTCTAATTACCAAAAAGTAATGGCACAGCCATAAATGTCTGCTATTTCTGAACAAAGGGGATCCCAGAGAAGCATTTACAACCATTTGTGCCACAATTGCACAAGTTGTTTGTAAATAATTTCAATGAGAAACCTAAAGTTTATGAAAAACTTTGTGAAAAAGTAAACATTTTTTTTTTATTTGATCGCATTTGGCGGTGAAATGGTGGCATGAAATATACCAAAAAGGGCCTAGAACAATACTTTGGGTTGTCTACTAAAAAAAATATATATACATGTCAAGGGATATTCAAGGATTCCTGACAGATATCAGTGTTCCAATGTAACTATCGCTAATTTTGAAAAAAAAAAATGGTTTGGAAATAGCAAAGTGCTACTTGTATTTATTGCCTTATAACTTGCAAAAAAGCAAAGAACATGTAAACATTGGGTATTTCTAAACTCAGGACAAAATTTAGAAACTATTTAGTATGGGTGTTTTTTGGTGGTTGTTGATGTGTAACAGATTTTGGGGGTCAAAGTTAGAAAAAGTGTGTTTTTTCCCATTTTTTTCCTCATATTTTATAATTTTTTTATAGTAAATTATAAGATATGATGAAAATAATGGTATCTTTAAAAAGTCCATTTAATGGAGAGAAAACGGTATATAATATGTGTGGGTACAGTAAATGAGTAAGAGGAAAATTACAGCTAAACACAAACACTGCAGAAATATAAAAATAGCCTTGGTCCCAAACGGTCAGAAAATGGAAAAGTGGTCTGGTCACTAAGGGGTTAAAGTTATGCTGCCTCACTTTCAAGTGATTTAGCATATGAGTATTATATCTCTTTAAGGTTTAAGAATAGGATTAGTGTTAGGGTTTCAGTGTTAGGATGTTTTGGTGTAGAGCAAGTATTTAGGGCTAAAGTTAGAGCAAGGGTTTCATTTATTGGCTTAAGGGTTTGGTTCGATATACAGCTAACTTTCACCTCCTTATAACATATTAGTACCAAGCAAGTTCTCAGACCCAATTTAAAGAATGGAAAAACATATTCACATATTTTAGGGAAAAACCTATACAAATAGCAGTACATGACGTTTAGCCAAAAAAAAAATATTGGGCATGTGTTGCGAAGAACATCTATCCAGTCTTCGCAACAAGTAATTGCATAAATGTATTACAGCAATACCACTAACTATGATATGTATTTAAATATGCAATTGTGAACTGTGGTACACAATTATCTCTTTATGTTATTTAACACTGTATATAATGATGTGTATCTATTACTAGGGATGGGCGAATGTTTGTAAAAATTCGAAATTTAAAACGAATTTTGATACATTCGTTCGTTCGAATCGAATTTCGAATGTTTATATAACATTCTAACATTCTATTTTCGAATTTTCGCTTTCGAATTTTTCAATAAAATTAGAAAATATTCGTTCGAATAATAGAATGTTTAGCTAGGTGTTCATTCAATTTCGAAATGTAATATTCGAATTCGAATGTGACATTCGAATTCGAATGTGACATTCAAATTTTAAATAGAATTTCTAGTCTACAACTGTGTTTAATAAATGTAATATTTAAATTTGAATGCTACATTCGAATTTGAATGTCACATTCGAATTTGAAATAATATTTCTAGTCTAATACTGTGTTTTAAATGTGATATTCGATTCGAATGTGACATTCAAATTCGAAATAGTATTTCTAGTCTAATACTGTGTTTTATAAATGTAATATTCGAATTCGAATGTGACATTCTATTTGAATGTGATATTCGATTCGAATGTGACATTCAAAATAGTGTTTCTAGTCTACAATTGTGTTTTATAAATCTAATATTCGAATTTGAATGTGACATTCGAATGTAACATTCGAATTCGAATATGACATTCAAATTTGAATGTGACATTCGAATTTGAATGTGACATTCGAAAACTGTAAATAACATTCGAAAAATCGAATTTTTAAGAATATTCGTTCTTATCAACATTCTATTATGTAAATCGAATTTCTACAATAATATTCGCTCTAACATTCGAATTCGGATATAAAAACATTCACCCATCCCTATCTATTACCCTGGAGAGTTTTACTCACGTTAATGTTCTGCAGCTTGGTTTGCAGCTCCAATAATTCTAAAAGGATATCATCTGAGAGGATCCCACTGAAATTCAACTTTCCAAAGAAGAGAGAGTCATAGCTGTATGCAGAACGGTTCTTTACAGTAATGATGAGCTGATTTGTACGGAAAAATGGTCCAAAGTTGGAATCATGAAAGTCCTTCTCCTGTCTGGCACGGCTTTTGGGAGCAGACCACAGTTCCACCGGGTCTGTAGTTAACTTGATAAAAACCATACCAACTGAAAGAATAGCTACTATAATTATTGAAATCCCAATCACTGTCTTGGGATAGGATGCCACCTTGGTTCCCCACCATCGGAATGCTCTCGCCATGGACTTATTAGTATTTAAGCTCAGTTTCTCTGAGCAGGACAGGCTTTCATGAGTTAGTTCTGGTTTTTCCTTTTTCTTTTTGTTCTTGTTGTATAAGTTCTCAAAGCAATGAATAACAGTAAATATCAGAAAGAATAGCACTAGTGCAGCACAAATAGCGATGCTCACCACCAAATATCCATCCAGTGGCCCAATTTTGAATGGCTCAGGAAGAGGAGCCAGAGGCGGGATTTGGGGACATGACTCCGTACAGTCCTGGCAGGTGCAGGCATTCTCAGGGTCCCCTCCAGGACCTTCACTACAACTCCACACCTTGCTGCTATGTGGAACAATGCCACTTCCAACTTCTGTGTCATTGGGCAGCAATTTAAAATCAATGGTTAAAGGAGCCAACCCATTGCTGATGTCCCCTTGGAAACCCAACCAACGCTGTGCGGTGCACAGCTCTGCTCCATATCTACCACACATCGTAGCAATAGCAAATCCCCCTGTAGCAGGCAGTCTTACATTTTGGCATGACTCAAATGACCTCTCTGCAAAGTGACTGCGATAGTAGCACTGATACTCCAACAAGCCCATCTCAGATGTACCTGTTTCGTTGGTAGGAAATGTACGGGTGACATTGATAAATGTACTCTGGTCTGGGCTGCAAGTGTTCTGACAATGAATATTGGCAAAGTTAGCTGCACAGGATGGGCAACGGTTTAAGATAGCTTTGGATAAAGTGAAGCTCTTTTCAATGCTCTGTAGCTGTTTGATGGAACAGCATGCATGAGTATCGTTATCCCCCTTATACAGCATGGGACAAATATTCTTGAGGAGTGCCAGATGGGTTCCACTTAGCTTCTTAGCTGGTCCGTTGTACTCACATGCAGTGATTGGTGGAAGCAAACTGCTAGACACTTCAGGATTCCGCCCACATTCATCATAGAAGGAACAGAACCCCTTTTGGTGGATGGTGGTAACTGCAGAAACCTGAAAGAGAGTAGAATATGTGAGCAACAACCAGCTAACTATAAGTAATGATGAAATAATCGTCAGCTGCAATCAACCAAAACTATATTACTTGTAAGGCTGAAATGGACTTGAAGGGACACTCTTACGACTGCTGCTTCTTAACTTCCGTTTTTGGCAAACCAGAAATGACAGGGCGTCGATGCAGCATAATAAATCGACCGCTATGTGCTATTGCATTGTCTCTTTATCATGTATTTGTTTATTATGCAAAACTACTGTATTTGCTGGTCTTTTAAGTAGCCACAGGACATATTACTAGTAAAGCAAGTTACATACATATTGAAGTAAGAGTGTTTGACCAAAACTGCCAAAACGTAATTGTTAATTGTCAAATAATAGCCTGTTAACACCACATGATTGTAAAGTTTAATGATTTAAAGCCCAGTATCTTAAAATAATCTTAAAAACACAGGCACTTCAAGTGATTAAACTTTACAAAGACGCTTCTTTTTTTCAATACTTACCATTTCGTTACAGTAAGCATCTCCTTATGTTTTTAGCATATCGATGACGAATCCGGCTTCCTCCAATCGTTGTGTGCCCCACGAGCTGGACGCCAAAGGGGGCACGCAACGATTGGAGGAAACCGGATTTGTCATCGACATGCTCAATAAAAAAGGAGATGTCGGCGGAGGATTGGCGGTATGTTTACCGTAACAAAATGCTAAGTTTTTAAAAAAAGAAGTCTTTTTGTAAAGTTTAATGAATTAAGGTGCCCCTGTTTTTAAGATTATTTTTAGATACTGGGCTTTAATTCATTAAACTTTGCAATAACTTTAAGGAAGCCATTGCATGCTGCAGTTGTTTTTTTATAGTTTAACTTTCCATGCAACATACTACATACTGCTTGCTTAATTTAGTGCAGGAGGTCATTTTTGAATGGCCGTACTCCCACAGCAAAGAAGATGAAAGAAATAACAAACGGAAAGTTTTAAATGGGTATAGGGCACTTCTTTTAAAGGGACAGTCTAGTATAAATTAAACTTTCATTATTCAGATAGGACTTTTAATTTTAATCAACTTTCCAATTTACTTTTATCATCAAATTTGCTTTTTTCTCTTGGTATTCTTAGTTTAAACTAAACATAGGTAGGCTCATATGCTAATTTCTAAGCCTATGAGGGCTGCCTCTTATCACTTCATTTTAAATCTCTTTTCAACACAAAGAGACAGAAAGTACACGTGGGCCATATAGATAACACTGTGTTCAGGCACAGGGGGTTATTTAAGATCTAGCACAAAACAATACTAAATTTAAGACAATAGATAATAATCAGTCACAGTCATGTGATCAGGGGGCTGGAAGAAGGTTCCTAGATACAAGGTAATCACAGAGGTAAAAAGTATATAAATATAACTGTGTTGGTTGTGCAAAACTGGGGAATGAGTAATAAAGGGATTATCTATCTTTTAAAATAATAACAATTATATGGTAGACTGTCCCTTTAATGCATATTTTTGCAATGCAACTTCATTACTGATATATATATATAATGAATAAATAAAAGGGATTTTAAAGGGACATAAAACACAAAAAAATTCTTTCATGATTTAGATTTTAAACAACTTTTTAATATACTTCTATTATCAAATTGTCTTTGCTCTCTTGGTATCTTTTGTTGAAAAGCACAACCGTGTCTGGAGCACTATATGGCAGCAGTTTTGCAAGAATGTTATCCATTTGCAAGAGCTCTAGATGGCAGCACTATTTCCTGCCATGTAGTGCTCTCAACTACCTAGGTATCTCTTTAACAAAGAATAACATGAGAACAAAACAGAAGCAAATTGGAAGCTTTTTAAAAATTGTATGCTATGTCTGAATTACAAAACAATTTTTTTGGAATTCATATCCCTTTAATGTTCCTTTATCACATGCAAATGAGATCTGAAAAGTGACAAAATGTGTAATTAACGGCCGGGTAGATATAATACACAAAAACAACAGACAACTGACATTCATAAGCATATCACATGTAAGACATTAGAGATACAAAGAACAAAGAGTAGTATATAAATGTAATGATATAATGTTATCAAATGGTAAATTATAGACACATGGGAACTCATTTATCATTAGACGGGCGAAAAAGTGGCAAGCCAGATATCCAATCCACCTGTCTTTGTGGCGAGTGGGCAATGGACGCTCTTTGTCTGCTACCTACATTTATTATTGTACAAGAAACTTCTTGTGTAGTACTGCCCCATGCTGTCACATGACCTGTCAATCACCCAAAATGACTACTGCTCCATAGACTTCAATAGAGTGCAGTGTTTAAAAAAAAAACTAAAAAAACTAACACTTATTACTCAAGTGCTAACCCGGACTGTGTTTAACTAAGTGCGCTCAGCCTGACATGAGTTTTTTATTTTTTAAATTTAAATATATATATATTTCTATATATAAATCTGATGATTTTTTGTAATATATATATATATATATATATACATTTATATATATCTATTTGAATATATACAAGTATAGATATATACAGATATGCTTATGAATATCTTTTTAAAAATACAAAGAACATTTTCCCCTAAGTGAAGAAAAGATTGAAATTGAATAAAAATATTTTTTTTTATGTTTAAAGGTATTTGACTGGAAAGGGCTCCAAATATTTATATATACATGTATAAATACACATGTTTACACATATAGATAGATAGATATATCCACATACACATATTTAGACACACACACACACACATATATATATAAAAAAATATAGACCTTTTCATTCAAACACCGCGTGATATACCATATACCTTTTA
>NC_069504.1:805972667-805995167 GCF_027579735.1 Bombina bombina
CCTTTTTTTGGAGGGGGGAGGGGCGGTGGGGGGGCCCCTTCTTAGATTCTTGCACCTGGGCCCTGTGGTTTCTAGTTACGCCTCTGGCGCTGGTATTACGAGTTTTGCGGTGAGGCAAAAAACCCTGCGTTACAGCCTAAAACGACAAGATCCATAACACCATGTAAAGTCAGTAGTTATGAGTTTTACGCTAAAAATCGGTAACATAAAACTCATAACTAAAATGTTAAAAAATACACTAACACCCATAAACTATCTATTAACCCCTAAACCAAGACCCTCTTGCACCGCTAACACTATAATAAATGTATTAACCCCTAATCTGCCGCTCTAGACATAGGTGCCACTAAAAAAAATGATTAACCCCTATTCCGCTGCTCCCCGACATCGTCACCAATATACTAAAGTTATTAACCCCTAAATTGTCGCCCTCCCGCATCGCAAACACTATTTAAATATTATTAACCCCTAATCTGCCGTCCGCCCACATCGCCCCGCTATACTAAAGTTATTAAGCCCTACAACGCAAGCCACTATAATAAACCTATTAACTAACCCCTAAACCGAAAGCCCCCCACAACGAAATATAATGAATTAAACTATTAACCCCTAAACCGAAAGCCCACCATATTGCAATAAACTAATATAAACTAGTAACCCCAAAAACCTAATGCCCCCCTAACTTTATATTAAAATTACAATTTCCCTATCTTAAAAAAAAATTACAAAGTACTTAATACTAAGTTACAAAAAATAACAAACACTAAATTACGGAAAATAACAAACAAAATTATCCAAATTAAAAAAGAATAAAACCTAATAAAAAAAAAAAAACCTAGCCTACAATAAACTACCAATGGCCCTTAAAAGGGCCTTTTGTGGGGCATTGCCCCAAAGATAGCTCTTTTACCTGTAAAAAAAAACACAAAGACCCCCGCAACAGTAAACTCACCACCCAACCAACCCCCCAAAATAAAAAACCTAATTCTAAAAAAACCTAAGCTACCCATTGCTCTGAAAAGGGCATTTGTATGGGCATTGCCCTTAAAATGGCATTTAGCTCTTTTACTGCCCAAACCCTAGACTAAAAAAAAAACACCCAACAAACTCTTAAAAAAGCCTAACACTAACCACCGACGATCCACTTACAGTTTTTGAAGTCCCGCTTGAACGATCTTCATCCCCGAGTTGAAGTCCTCATCCAGGCGGCAAGAAGTCTTCATCCAGACAGCCTCTTCAATCTTCATCCAGGCGGCATCTTCTATCTTGATCCCGGAGGCGCGGAGCGGGTCCATCCTAAAGACATCCAGCGCGGAGCATTCTCTTAATACGGTCGCCGCCGTACACTGAATCTTCAATGCAAGGGATGCGATTCAAGATGACGTCCCTTGCATTCCTATTGGCTTTAAAATTTGAATCAGCCAATAGGAATTAGGGCTGCTAAAATTCTATTGGCTATTCAAATCAGCCAATAGGATTTAAGCAGCTCTCATTCTATTCTAGTGTAAGGTTAGGTGTTAGTGTGAGGCAGGTTAGGCTTTATTTTACAGGTACATTTGTATTTATTTTAACTAGGTAGCTAGTCTACCTAGTTAAAATAAATACAAACTTACCTGTGAAAAAATAAAATAAAACCTAAGCTAGCTACAATATAACTATTAGTTTTTTTTCATAGGTAAGTATTAGTTTTAAATAGGTATTATTTAGTTAATAACTGTAACTTTAATTTAGCTCTAGTTTAATTATGTTAAAGTTAGGGGGTGTTAGGGTTACGTTAGGGTTAGGGGTTAATAGTTTTATTTAGATTTTTGCAATGTGGGGGGGCTGGCGGTTTAGGGGTTAATAGGTTTATTTAGTGGTAGTGTGCAGGGGCAAAACTACAGTGCGTGCAGAGGTCGCAATTGCGACTGGGCCCCCAAGGATGGATGCTTTAAAAAAAAAAAAAAAAAATTTAAACAATAAAAAATGTTGACCTGCCACTGCCTGCACTGATATCATGTGAGTGTGACATAATGCTTCACTAGTGTCTCTGACTACAGGGGTTAGTGTTTCTGTTTTACCCATTTGTGTTTATGTGTGTGTATATGTGTGTTTGTACAGTATGTATGTGACTGTGTGTGTATTTATGCATGTAAGTGTGTGTGTGTGAGTGTATGTTTGTGGAACCAGTAAATTACAGACCTTGTTACTACAGCATGGGGGGACGGGGGGTAAACAGTGTCACTATACAGTACCACTATATACAGTAGGGGGGGCTGGACCATGTCACAGACTACTGTGGTCACTTTATAAAGTACTGGGGCGGGTAGGGTCAGGCCAGCCATCTCACCGGCAGATTACAGACTGTGTCACTGACTCACTATATACAGTACTGGTGGGTTAAACAGTGTCACTATATACAGTAATAGAGGGTCAGACCATCTCACAGATTGTGGGCACAGGGTATCTCCTTTTGCATACATGAAATCTGATTCACATTTTTTTTCTGTGTTTTAATTATATATATAAAAAAAAAGATATATATCAAATTCACTTTTTTGGGGGGTGGGTGGGGGGGGGTGGCCTTCTTAGATTCTTGCACCTGGGCCCTGTGGTTTCTAGTTATGCCTCTGGTGATGTGGGAGGCCAGAGGTTTAGGAGCTAATAACTTTATTTAGTTGCAGCGATGTCAGGGAGCGGCGGAATAGGGGTTAATAACTTTAATATAGTGGTGGCGATGTTGGGGTGCGGCGAAATAGGGGTTAATAACTTTAGTATAGTGGCAGCGATATTGAGAGCGGCAGATTAGGGGTTAATAGTTTATTTAGGGGGCGGCAATATCGGGGGCGGCAGATTAGGGGTTAATAACATTATGTAGGTGGTGGCAATGTCGGTGGAGGGCAGATTAGGGGTGTTTAGACTCAGGGTTTATGTTAGGGTGTTAGGTTTAAACGTTAGTTTTCTTTCCCCATAGACATCAATAAGGCGGCGTTACGGAGCTTTTCATTCCGCGATCGCAGGTGTTAGACTTTTTTCTGACACCTTCTCCCCATTGATGTCTATGGGGGAAGCATAGAAAGCACGTCAAACACAGCGCTTGTTTTTGGTGCGGTATGGAGCTCAACGCAACCATATTGCCCGCACAGGCCTGTTTTTTTTAAACTTATAATGGCAGCGCTATAGGGGATTAAATAACGCCACTCTTGTTGCTTTCGTTAATTTCCCTATAGCACTCAAAACTCATAATCTAGCTGACTGTGTTTTAAGGGATAGGAAACCCCAACATTTTATTTCATGATTTGGATAGAACATACAATTTTAAACAACTTTCCAATTTACTTCTATTATCAAATTTGCTTCATTATTTTGTTATCCTTTGCTGAAGGAACAGCATTGCAATACTGGCAGCTAGCTGAACACATCTAGTTAGCCAATCACAAGAAAGAAATGTGTGCAGGCACCAATCAGCAGCTACTTTCCACTAGTGTAGGGTATGTGCTTATACTTTTTCAACAAGGGATAACAAGAGAACGAAGCACATTTAAAAATAGAAGTGAATTTAAAATTTAAATTTTGACTTTCATATACCTTTAACCCCTCTTCAGGGATATATACAAGCAATAGTGACATAATGCTCACATCATAGCATTTTCTTTTTGTACTTTGATGTCCCTTTAAAGGTGTATTAATTACAAGCAAAAAAAGGGACTTTGGGCTTTAGTCTATATACATATTTATTAAACAGTTACTTTCTACATTGCTTAATTCTGCTACATTCATTGACCTGTGGCATTACAAATAAGGTCTTAGTCACATAATATGTTTTTCATTCCATGAATGTGCTTATAAACAAGGGGACAAAATCCTTATTTTATTTTTCTGTACCCCTATTTACTAACATTATTAAACTAACAATTACTATCTCACACATTTTAAAGGGACATTCAAATATATATATTTTTTTCATTGCTGTATCTAAAAGATAGTATTCTAAAATCAATTTGAATTTTTCTGTTTTATTTTCTCAGATTTTTTTATATTTTTGTTCTTTCGTCAAACAGAACTGTATTTTGTTTTCATCCACGTGATGATGTGTCCCTGCTCACCAATAGTGTGTGAAAATTATTTTTATTAGCCCGTCGAGCAATCTGTTCCTGTTATGCACTGATTATTTTTTTTTTACTGATTTAAATATCAGTTGCAATTGTTTTCATTTAAAGGGACAGTCAAGTCCAAAAAAAAACTTTCATGATTTAAATAGGGCATGTAAATTCAAATAACTTCCCAATTTACTTTTATCACCAATTTTGCTTTGTTCTTTTGGTATTCTTAGTTAAAAGCTAAACCTAGGAGGTTCATAAGCTAAATTCGTAGGAGTAAGCTCTGATTGGCTAAAATGCAAGTCTGTGAAAAGAACTGAAATAAGGGGGCAGTCAGTTGAAGCTTAGATACAAGGTAATGACAGAGGTAAAACATGTATTATTATAGCTGTGTTGTATGAATTACACAAGGTAGTCTGGACACTGTCTCACCCTCTAAGCCTTTCAGATTGGACTAAGATCTCTCTACTTAGTCAAATGGTTAATCAAAAATACAGATATATGAAGGGCGCTTGGAAGCTGAGGGGTATGGTTTATTATGTCTATGACTTGTTAAAAATATTAAAGATGAATTATTGTGCTACCAAGTATCGATATATAGGTGTATATAAACCCATATATAGAACGAAAACAATTTGTATAATAAATCCAACAACTACGCATAAATAATAGATAGAATTTAATCAATATAAAAATACATATAAATCTTGAGTTCAATTAAAATTTTGTTGTGGCCACAACTACTAAAAAATGAGCTAATAATAAAACGATATAGACACTTTTCCGTACTAATTCTCCTAATCCATAGACAGTATTAAATATTAAGCTCTAATCAGAATTTTCAATATGATCAAAACACATCCTGTGGAAATATAAATGACACTAATAGTGAAGATCTATTGATAGGGTGACACTTAATAGTGAAGAAAACACTTAATAGTGAAGAATTAAAAAGTCTCTTAAAACAAAACAGCCGTGTATTTTTTCTTTATGATTTGGGTGATTGTATCAATACATCACAAGTCTCTTATAAACACTGATACAAATTTAAGATGATGTGCAAAACTGGCTGTTCTCCAGTGTTATGCTGTTACTGAAGTGTTGTAGTGCAGTTTGTATCCAAATTCAGTTGTAACACATTTCAAAAAACTGTGTGAAATATATAGATAAATACTGATCTTTTATCCGTTTTCCTTGTGAGAGAAAAAAATTGGTCGTTACTGCAGCTTAACGCTATGTTATAGCATGTTCCAAATTTATGTGATACTAAGATTAATGTGGATTTTTATCCGTTCTTACGTATATAATACATCAGATATTTGGTATTTGTGCAACTTAACGCTGCGTGAAACAGTGAATGTGTTCAGAGTCAGTGGTTGCTATCTTCCGAATGGGTATGTCCAGTGTTTAATAACAGTTAACTTCTGCAAGTTTTAGTAAGCTTGTAAGTATAATGCGATGTTGTGGCTTTATGACAGACTTACGCCGGCCAGGGAGCGCAGCCAGGTAAGGCTGTTTTGTTTTAAGAGACTTTTTAATTCTTCACTATTAAGTGTTTTCTTCACTATTAAGTGTCACCCTATCAATAGATCTTCACTATTAGTGTCATTTATATTTCCACAGGATGTGTTTTGATCATATTGAAAATTCTGATTAGAGCTTAATATTTAATACTGTCTATGGATTAGGAGAATTAGTACGGAAAAGTGTCTATATCATTTTATTATTAGCTCATTTTGTTTTTATTTTTTTATTTTTTTTTATTTTTATAATTTTTATTGAAGTTTCAATCAAGGCATACAAAAATCGGAGAACAATAAAGTACAAAAAAGGCACAAAACATGCAACACATAATACCGAGTCAAATGCAAAGGAAATATTGTGCAACCAGTTAGACCAAATAATAAACCACCCCCCTAAATGACACATGAGGACACTTTTGATCCTCACCACCATAAAGCAAACTTATAGGGGGATATCTTGAATAAATGAGACCTCTTTTGGATCTCCTATGTCGAACCTCAAGTTCTATTTTAGAGAAGTTACTCTACAACTGAGAAATCAAAGAAAAAAAAATATATAACATATATAACACATTGGTAGCGGATCTGAATCTAGCTAGCTCTTCAATGAAAGAGGAAGGATAAGGGGTAATATGGTGGTAATCATAATATTTAGAGCTGCTCCATATATTTACTATTCAATGAGAGTATTAGTTCCTATATGAGTATGTAGGATACTGCATTGGACAAGCCATAATCGCTTATAAATATGGGCAATAAGGCATTAAACATACATAACATTTGCAAAAATAAGAGATACAGATATTAACATCATATTTGACAAAACTAAAAGTGTACCTGAGAGGTTTCTTCCCTCATTACCTTCTTCTCCCCTCTGTTATATAGGTCACTCTTGGCCCTTATTATTTCAAGCTTACTACACTCATACGTTAACATTATATAGAGGCACATAGATAAGCAAATGCATCACAAAGTACATTGGAGCTTAAGTAGTATTATCATTTGCATAGTAGGATGCATCAGCCAGACCTAAAGACACGTAAAACCCCTATTATAATACTATTTGATATTGAGAATAACTAATAGGATATCCAGCTAAGTCACAATTAACCAAGGATAAAGGGTTATACCTTTTGAATTACACATTTTATCACTTCATGCCTGGGGATATGTGCTAGTTCAATAATATTAATGCAATCTCAAAGGGAGCCTGGTTTTAGGCTCCTTATGTAATATTATGTGCCAACGCTTTCCTGCACATTATAACACTAGAAATTAGACATCATATATCAAGAAGAAGTTATAGCAGCAGTACATTAAGCTAGCATTCTCAGCATATTAAGCCGTTCACATAGATATGAATACTTTTAAAGACTTGATTTCAACACTAAGGTTATTGTTACAAGTGATCACAACTGGAGCCCTTAGTTATAGCTTAGATAGTATCTTAAAAGTCTTCTAGAGCTAATGCCCAATGTCCACTCTATATTCCAGTGAAATGTCCTTCTTGATGAGTGGGGTCAGTTACTGGGGCAGTATTAGGCTATAGCATTTATTTAATACACATTAAGGCTATCTATATAAAGCACTCAAATATAGCACAATACTAATATTACAGTTATTACTCAAAGCTACACACCGACAGTTCTGCTGGAAAGTAGCATGTATAGGGTTTGATGAGAATATGAGCGATTACCCTAAAATATCTGTTTCTGGGGATCCAGCTTAAGGAGCACTGTCTCACACACCTCGGATCCCGTGCTCATCTGTACCATGAATTTTCAACCTATCCCGGTCCTGCTCCCCTCTGAAGCAGCATTTGCTTGTGTGATACAGAGAGCATGTAGAGAGCCTTTTCCCCTTCGAGTATCATGGCTGCCATACCCCGGGAGGTGCGGGTAACTTATTCCACGGCAGGCAGATGACATAGCTGCATGTAGGACTCTAAAGTATGTGCTCGCGCTGCTGAGCCTCTCTCTTGCATGTAATTTCTCCTTGAGTGGCCCCGAATCTCCCAGATCAGGCAGACGGTACCCAAGTGTTTCCCCAGTAAGGGCAGGGAGGGTCGGGAGGTGTGCAGATAGAGGCCGCGGTTTAGAATCCTTAGAGGCGTCAGGCAACACAGATCCCTGCAGGTCTGGACTAACTACATTGCGCTGCTGAGATATTTGGTGTGCTGCTCCTCCCGAAGTGTTCACTTCAGCTCGTTCAGCGCCAATTTGTGTTGCGGCTCCCTGCTCCACTGTCGCAACTGTGTGTGGGCCGGCATTAACATCCGACTGGGCTAAAAAAGGTATATCAGCCGTGTAAATTTTAGATGCCTGAGTCAGGTACTTGCGTGGTTCTGGTAAGGGCTGTACTTCTCTCTTCATGTTAACGCAAACACCCTTTAGGGAGGTGAATTCTTCTTGCAGAACTTCATGAAGCCTGAGGAAGTGTGTTTCAAGCATGGCTTTCACTTCCCTCAGGATTAGCTTAGTAGCTAGCGCCATATTGGAGAAACGAAATGCAGGTTTTCCAGCAGACGTATTAGGCCTCTCACCACTCCAAACAGTAAAATACCCGTTGAAATAAAGGATGGTTAGGGTTTTTCCTCCTCCTTCCAAATGCAATGATTTAAGAGCTGTCCAGTTACTATGGAACTGGTTTTATAACCCAGGGACCTGGGGGGGTATATTAGCGGCAGCTTTGACAACACTGTCAGTCTATAGAGGCCTCTCAGTCTCACGGATAGCTGCAGTGTAGTCAGCTGAGGAACATAGGTAGTCCGTTTTGTGTAATGTGTCTCCAGACTCTTCTAGGATAGTACAAGAGATTATGGCTATATTTCCAAAAAAGAAAATTGAAGTATAGTTGAAAAATAACTCCAAAATAGTCTTGTAAGATCAGGAGCTCCACAAAAAAACGTCCTACCGCAACAGCTATAGGCTCCGCCCCCCTATTAGCTCATTTTTTAGTAGTTGTGGCCCCAACAAAATTTTAATTGAACTCAAGATTTATATGTATTTTTATATTGATTAAATTCTATCTATTATTTATGCGTAGTTGTTGGATTTATTATACAAATTGTTTTCGTTCTATATATGGGTTTATATACACCTATATATCGATACTTGGTAGCACAATAATTCATCTTTAATATTTTTAACAAGTCATAGACATAATAAACCATACCCCTCAGCTTCCAAGCGCCCTTCATATATCTGTATTTTTGATTATAGCTGTGTTGGTTATGCAAAACTGGGGAATGGGTAATAAAGGGATTTTTTTTTTAAAACAACAAAAATTATGGTGTTGACTGTCCCTTTAATGTTTTTTAAATAAACTAAATATTTTATTGCAGTTATACCATTTCATATCCATAAAAGCAAGATATTTGTTTTTAAATGGATATTAAATGATACATTTAATCTGATCTCACTTTAAAATGCTTCATTGAGGAAAATAAAACAATATTGCAATATACATTCAATATTTATTTGATTGCTTTTGCTGTATTAACGCATCTAAACAGTGTGCTTGTTCCACTTCCTGCAGAGAAGCTAGAGCGCCTCCACTATACTTAAAGGGACGGTAAATACTGTGAGATTTTAATATAAAAGGGTTTAGCTCAAGTGTTAACTCTGCTAGAAGTAAGCTTTTGCATGCCTCGGTTGTGTTCGTATTAAGTTGAAAGTAAAACGTTATGGCTCACCTGCTAACCTATAAAAATAGAAAGGAGAAAAAGGGCGCCTCCTAGTGTAGCCAATGGGTAACGTTAAGGGAGTACAAATATTGGTAATATAATCACATAATATGAAGGCAGAGATAATGCCGAGGGAGACGACCTAGGATCTTATCAGTGTCCTAGAAAACTGTGCACAGAATTGGGCAGCTCCTTCTGGAATCAATAGAAGATTCAACGATCTAGAAAAGTGGAAATAAGAAGGGCGACTCCTAGTGCAGAGCAGTAAGTTAGATATCACCCTTATCTGAATCCCAGATGTACAGGTACTCACACTTTGATGCGCACACGATAGTGCAAGTATCACCTACTGGGTATATTACAGTGACCCAGTGCACAGCGGTAAATCCAAGAGATCCCAATGTATCCTTCGTTGCAGGGCTTGGATAGCCGTATGAATACAGGAGACTCAAGATAATGTTATGTATATAAAAACTTTATATGGTACAAATAATATGACAATGAATCATTAAAAATGTGTAAAAACAATCCAGTATTACTTGCTACGCGTTTCTCGGCGTTAACCACACCATTTCCTCAGCCTGAGGAAACGGCGTGGTCAAACTTACAATATTGTACGCATGATCCCCCATAGAAGTCAATGGAGCAAAACGCGCAAACACGGTAGCATATTCTCAGGAGCACTAATCCAAAATGTAAATATGAATATTTCACATTCCAATGTCCTTCAAATAGCAGAATATGTTCTATTTATTAATAAATACTTATTTCTACATATATCTGATGTTATTTTGGTACAATATATATATTCTTTACATATACATATACATTATATATATATATATATATATATATATATATATATATATATATATATATATACACACACAGTGGATGATTATATATAGGTATAAACAGATATATATAGGAATATCTATTTAGAAATACTTAGAACATATTCTGCTATGTGCAGAACATTGGAATGTGAAATATTTACAATAAATACAAAGTTTAACACTTCATTAAATATGAATATAACATAAATATGCTTTACATGTTTTCATCTACAGGTAGCCCTCAGTTTACGCCGGGGTTAGGTTCCAGAAGGAATGGTTGTAAATCGAAACAGTTGTAAATTGAAACCCAGTTTATAATGTAAGTCAATGGGAAGTGAGGGAGATAGGTTCCAGACCCCTCTCAAAATTGTCATAAGTAACACCTAATACATTATTTTTAAAGCTTTGAAATGAAGACTTTAAATGCTAAACAGCATTATAAACCTAATAAAATAATCATACAACGCAGAATATATAATTAAACTAAGTTAAATGAACAAAAACATTTGCTAAACAGCATTATAAACATAATAAAATAACCACACAACACAGACTTTACTTGCATTTTTCAGCAAACTGTCTTTCTATGCATTCCAATCTGGACTGATTTATAGACAGGAAGATATTGTTCCTTTGAAATCTGCTCGATAGCTCAGGTCTGGTTAAACTGATTAATTTCAGCTTGCTTGGCTTTGCTGCAACACAAGCGGACAGCTCCACCTACTGGCTATTTTAATAAATGCACTGCTTCTCAATGCTCTTCAATAGCAGTCACATGACTGGAAAAAAAGGTTGTTATTCTGAAACGGTGTAAATTGAACCGTTGTAAAACGAGGGCCACCTGTATTAAACTGCAAAGGGCTGCAATGCACTTTTATATATGTATACATATGTATTTATATGTGTATATACAGTATGTATATATATATATATATATATATATATATATCTGTAAATACATATATACACATATAAATTCATATGTACACATATATAGACATATATATATACAGTACACAGATATCAGTTCACTTGCTGAATCACATTGAGAAAGGCTGTGCAACAGCTGAAACATGTTTGTGTAGTTCAACTTGTTTTTAAACTACTTTTATTACTCAACTTATACCACTTATAATTAATTTTGCTGCATTAACTGTTGCCTCATGCTACCCCTGACACCTGAAGCCGACGGTTCCTGATATCGGCCAGGAATACAGGGAGGTGACATGATAGCAGCAGTGCAGTAATTGTGGTGTACCTTTAGGTAATATATCTATGTGGGTAATGATAGGTGATGTTTATCACCTTAGTCATTAATTTTTAAATAAATTCCTTAATAAAGATTATAGGTTTTAATACCAGTATATACATTTATTATTCGCTAGCAGATATTTCATGCTGTAATTTTACAGCTTATTACAAGCGATAGGTGTAAGAGTGCTTAATATCCCTTCTATACTCTCCCATTTCCTTTTCCTATTTTTTTGCTTGCAAGCAACCGCAATAAACTCCTTTTCGCTTGCACGTAACTGTTAGCGCTCCAGTCATAATCTGGCCCTTATTGTTTATATTGTCCCCTTTTTATGTACATTAGCTTTGAAAATTGAGGATTTTCTAATTCTCAGAACTGAAAAGCATCCTGCAGACTTCTCAATGTAAAGATGAAAAAAATCCTAAAAAAAAGGAAACAAACAGACGCTCCTTTTATTAGTAAAAGGAAAAGGACCACTCACTTTTATGTAAGCATGCGATCGTGCTAAACTAGCAGGCTTAGACTTGTGAGCCATAGATAAATGAGTTACAAAGTCTGTAACAAAAAAGAGTGCTTTACCCCTGCAATTATTTAGGAAAAATCTCACTGAATAATACAGGAACGATTTTTAACCATTCATACTTTCGGCTAGATTACGAGTCTTGCGTTATGAGTAAAAAAGGTTCATAATGCTGCTTTTTTACTACCGCTGCTATTACGAGTCTTGTAGGTACAGCTGTCCCGCACCCTTTTTTTGCCTTACCGCAAATCAACTTACGCAATTTGCGTATAGTCTTTTTTCAATGGGACTTCCATTGCTCCAGTATTACAAGCTTTTTTTTTTTAGGCCAAAAAGTGAGCGGTACAGCCTATCCCGCCAAAGATTCGTAATGCAATCTAAAGTCAGTAGTTATGAGTTTTACACTACAAAGCCATAGCATAAAACTCATAAAGTGCTAAAAAGTACACTAACACCCATAAACGGCCTATTAACCCCTAAACCGAGGCCCTCCCGCATTGCAAACACTAAAATAAAATTATTAACCCCTAAGCTGCCGCTCCGGACATTGCCGGCACTAGAATAAACATTATAACCCCTAAACCGCCGCACTCCCGCCTCGCAAACACTAGTTAAATATTATTAACCACTAATCTGATGTCCCTAACATCGCCACCACCTACCTACATTTATTAACTCCTAATCTGCCGCCCCCAACATCTCTGCCACTATATTATATTTATTAACCCCTAAACCTAAGTCTAACCCTAACCTTAACACCCCCTAACTTAAATATAGTAAAAATAAATCTAATTAAAACCTACAATTAATAACTAAATAATTCCTATTAAAAACTAAATACTTACCTGTAAAATAAACCCTAAGATAGCTACAATATAACTAATAGTTACATTGTATCTAGCTTAGTGTTTATTTTTATTTTACAGGCAAGTTTGTATTTATTTTAACTAGGTATAATAGTTACTAAATAGTTATTAACTATTTAATAACTACCTAGCTAAAATAAATAAAAATTTAACTGTAAAATAAAACCTAACCTAAGTTACACTAACACCTAACACTACACTACAATTAAATAAATTATCTAAATCAAATACAATTAAATAAATTAAATACAATTACCTACATTACAAAAAAACCCACTAAATTACACAAAATAAAAAACAAATTACAAGATATTTAAACTAATTACACCCAATTTAATAGCCCTATCAAAATAAAAAAAGCTCCCCCAAAATAAAAAACCCTAGCCTAAACTAAACTACCAATAGCCCTTAAAAAGGGCCTTTTGCGGGGCATTGCCCCAAAGAAATCAGCTCTTTTACCTGAAAAAAATATACAAACAACCCCCCAACAGTAAAACCCACCACCCACACAACCAACCCCCAAATAAAACCCTAACTAAAAAAAACTAAGGTCCCCATTGCCCTGAAAAGGGCATTTGGATGGGCATCACCCTTAAAAGGGCATTTAGCACTATTGCAGCCCAAAGCCCTAACCTAAAAATAAAACCCACCCGATAAACCCTTAAAAACACCTAACACTAACCCCCTGAAGATCCACTTACAGTTTTGAAGATCCGACATCCATCCTCAACGAAGCCGGGAGAAGTCCTCATCGAAGCAGCAAGAAGTCCTCAACGAACCCGGGAGAAGTCTTCATCCAAGCCGGGAGAAGTGGTCCTCCAGACGGGCAGAAGTTTTCATCCAGACGGCATCTTCTATCTTCAGCCATCCGGCACAGAGCGGGTCCATCTTCAAGACATCCGGCGAGAAGCATCCTCTTCGAACTAAGTCTTCTTCCCGAATGAAGGTTCCTTTGAATGACGTCATCCAAGATGTTCTAATCAGCCAATAGAATGCGAGCTCAATCCTATTGGCTGATTGGATCAGCCAATAGAATTGAAGTTCAATCCTATTGGCTGATTTCATCAGCCAATAGATTTTTTTCAGCCTTAATTCCGATTGGCTGATAGAATTCTATCAGCCAATCGGAATCTAAGGGTTGCCATCTTGAATGACGTCATTTAAAGGAACCTTCATTCGGGAAGAAGACTTCGTTCGAAGAGGATGCTCCGCGCCGGATGTCTTGAAGAAGGACCCACTCCACGCCAGATGGATGAAGATAGAAGATGCCGTCTGGATGAAGACTTTTGCCCGTCTGGAGGACCACTTCTCCCGGCTTGGATGAAGACTTCTCCCGGCTTCGTTGAAGACTTCTTGCTGCTTCGATGAGGACTTCTCCCGGCTTCGTTGAGGATGGATGTCGGATCTTCAAAACTGTAAGTGGATCTTCAGGGGTTTAGTGTTAGGTTTTTTAAGGGTTTATTGGGTGGGTTTTATTTTAGGTTAGGGCTTTGGGCTGCAATAGAGCTAAATACCCTTTTAAGGGCAATGCCCATTCAAATGCCCTTTTCAAGGCAATGGTGAGCTTAGTTTTTTTTAGTTAGGGTTTTATTTGGGGCGTTGGTTGTGTGGGTGGTGGGTTTTACTGTTGGGAGGTTTGTTTGTATTTTTTTCAGGAAAAAGAGCTGATTTCTTTGGGTAATGCCCCGCAAAAGGCCCTTTTAAGGGCTATTGGTAGTTTAGTTTAGGCTAGGTTTTTTTATTTTTGGGGGGGGCTTTTTCTATTTTGATACGGCTATTAGATTAGGTGTAATTAGTTTAAATATCTTGTAATTTGTTTTTTATTTTGTGTAATTTAATGTTTTTTTGTAATTTAGGTAATTGTATTTAATTTATTTAATTGTATTTAATTTATTTAATTGTATTTAATTTATGTAATTTATTTAATTGTAGTGTAGTGTTAGGTGTTAGTGTAACTTAGGTCAGGTTTTATTTTACAGGTAAATTTGTATTTATTTTAGCTAGGTAGTTAGTAAATCGTTAACAACCATTTACTAACTATTCTACCTAGTTAAAATAAATACAAACTTGCCTGTAAAATAAAAATAAACCCTAAACTAGCTACAATGTATCTATTAGTTATATTGTAGCTAGTTTAGGGTTTATTTTACAGGTAAGTAATTTAGTTTCGAATAGGAATTATTTAGTTATTAATTGTAGGTTTTAATTAGATTTATTTTAATTATATTTAAGTTAGGGGGTGTTAGGGTTAGGGTTAGACTTAGGTTTAGGGGTTAATAAATATAATATAGTGGCAGCAACGTTAAGGGCGGCAGATTAGGGGTTAATACTTGTAGGGGGAGGGAGATTAGGGGTTAATAAATATAATGTAGGTGGCGGCGATGTTGGGGCAGCAGATTAAGGGTTAATAAGTATAATGTAGGTTGCGGCGATGTCCGGAGCGGCAGATTAGGTGTTAATAAGTATAATGTAGGTGTCGTGATGTTAGGGGCGGCAGATTAGGGGTTAATAAGTGTAAGATTAGGGGTGTTTAGACTCTGGGTTCATGTTAGGGTGTTAGGTGTAAACATAAATTTAGTTTCCCCATAGGAATCAATGGGGCTGCGTTACGGAGATTTACGCTCCTTTATTGCAGGTGTTAGACTTTTTTTCAGCCGGCTCTCCCCATTGATGTCTATGGGGAAATCGTGCACGAGCACGTACAACCAGCTCACCGCTGACTTAAGCAGCGCTGTATGGAGCACAATTTTGCTCTACGCTCACTTCTTGCCTAATAACGCCGGGTTTAGGAAAACCTGTAATACCAGCGTGCGGCTACCGTGAACGTGCTTCTCTGAGACAGAAGGAATTCAGTGTTAGCCGCATGCGAATTAGAAGCCGTGGGCGTTATTCTAGATGCTGGAGACGCCAATGGGGAACCAATCGGTTAGATACCGATGGTTTCGTCACAGCCAAAAAAAATAATAATAATCGAGGGTGGAGGAACGTATAGTTGATTGAACAAACTCGGCAAGTAATAAAAGGTATTTAGGCAAATCTAATTAAAAAAAACATGAATGAAACTAGCGTTCAATTTTAATGCAATTTCGGAATATGAATAGCAAAAGCTCTGACTTTTAACTTTTACTTTAAGCAGACAGAATCTATCACACTGAATAGCAGTGCTAAAGTTAACTGTGCAAGCAAGGACTTTATAATTACAGATAGAGTATTAGCTTATTAGCTTTAATCTCGCAATCTGACATCCAAAATATTAACAGGTCCTCTTGTTACAGCATTATTTCTGAATTTATTAATAGCCGGCTGCAAAAAATATTGTTTGTATCTAACTGCTTGATATGATACAAACCAAGTATAATGTTTCACATCTAGATACATGATTCTCAGAGGTGTTATTCACACACCTATACTAAATATTAATATCTAGAGATTTTAAGCAGTCATAATCTATTACACTGAACAGCTGGGCTAAAGTTGACTGTGCAAGCAAGGACTTTATAATTACAGATAGAGTATTAGCGAGATAGCTTTAATCTCATAATCTGACATCCCACATATTAACAGGTCCTCTTGTTACAGCATTATTTCTGAATTTATTAATAGCCGGCTACAAAAGATAATCGCCTAGATTACAAGTCTTGCGTTAGCCTTAAAAAGCAGCGCTGAGAGGTCCCAACGCTGCTTTTTAACGCCTGCTGGTATTACGAGTCTGACAGGTACAGGTGTACCGCTCACTTTTATTCCGCGACTCGAGCTTACCGCAAATCCCCTTAGGTCAATTGCATATCCTATCTTTTTAATGGTATTTGCCTAACGCCTGTATTACGAGTTTCGGAAGAAGTGAGCGGTAGACCCTCTCCTGTCAAGACAGGATCCTACCGCATTTAAAAGTCAGTAGTTAAGAGTTTTATGGGCTAACGCCGTAACATAAAACTCTTAACTAAAGTGCTAAAAAGTACACTAACACCCATAAACTACCTGTTAACCCCTAAACCGAGCCCCCCCCCCCACATCGCAAACACTTAAATAAAGTTTTTAACCCCTAATCTGCTGACCGGACATCGCCGCCACTTTAATAAATATATTAACTCCTAAACCGCCGCACTCCCGCCTCGCAAACACTAGGTAAGTTTTATTAACCCCTAATCTGCCGTCCCTAACATCGCCGACACCTACCTACATTTATTAACCCCTAATCTGCCGACCCCAACGTCGCCGCTACTATATTAAATTTATCAACCCCTAAACCTAAGTCTAACCCCCCTAACTTAAATATAATTTAAATAAAACAAAATAAAATTACTACAATTAAATAAATTATTCCTATTTAAAACTAAATACTTACCACACCTAACACTACACTATAATTAAATGAATTTACTAAATTACCTACAATTAACTACAATTAAATAAAATAAATTAAAATACGAAAAAAAAAACACTAAATTACAGAAAGAAAAAAAAATAATTACAAGAATTTTAAACTAATTACACCTAATCTAATCCCCCTAATAAAATAAAAAAGCCCCCCAAAATAATAAAAATCCCTACCCTATACTAAATTACAAATAGCCCTTAAAAGGGCTTTTTGCGGGGCATTGCCCCAAAGTAATCAGCTCTTTTACCTGTAAAAAAAAATACAATACCCCCCCAACATTAAAACTCACCATCCATACACCCAACCCTACTCTAAAAACCAACCCAATCCCCCCTTAATAAAACCTAACACTACCCCCTTGAAGATCACCCTACCGTGAGACGTCTTCACCCAGCCGGGCACAAGTGGTACTCCAGAGGGGCAGAAGTCTTCATCCGATCCGGGCAGATGAGGTCCTCCAGAGGGCAGAAGTCTTCATCCAGGCGGCATATTCTATCTTCATCAATCCGGAGCGGGTCCATCTTGAAGCCAGCCGACGCGGAGCATCCATCCGACGCGGAGCATCCATCCAGAACGACGACTACACGACGAATGACGGCTCCTTTAAATGACGTCATCCAAGATGGCGTCCCTTGAATTCCGATTGGCTGATAGGATTCTTTCAGCCAATCGGAATTAAGGTAGGAAAAATCCTATTGGCTGATTGGATCAGCCAATAGAATGCGAGCTCAATCCTATTGGCTTATTGGATCAGCCAATAGGATTGAACTTCAATCCTATTGGCTGAAAAAGAAGAAGAAAAGATCCAAATGAGCCACAGAAACCAGTTTCTGCATATGTCCTGTTTTTTCATGACACGCAAGCTGCTATCAAAGGACAGAATCCTAATGCCACATTTGGAGATGTGTCCAAAATTGTAGCATCCATGTGGGACAGTCTGGGTGAAGAGCAAAAACAGGCTTATAAGAGGAAGACTGAAGCAGCTAAGAAGGAATATCTGAAGTCCCTTGCAGTCTACAGAGCAAGCTTGGTTTCCAAGAGCTACAGTGACCAAGGAGAAGCAAAGAACCCCTAGCCCAGCCAACCCTCCAAAATGATTCTCCCAAAGCAGTCCATGTAGAACCTGCCTCCCCAACCCTCTTCTCTGTACCCAGGCCTGGCCTTCTTCTTGTCACCAGCTGATCTGCAGAGCTATCGTGGTCACCCTCATCCTAGTCTGTCCCGAAGTCTCAACACCAAATCCATGTTGCCCAGCATCAGTGCCTCTCCACCACCTCCTTTCCAAATCAGTCCTCCTCTCCATCAGCACTTACGTCACCCTCAAAGTTCTCTCCTCAACCAATCTCTCAACATGCAGCAACAGTCCCCCAT
This sequence comes from Bombina bombina, assembly GCF_027579735.1. Lineage (NCBI taxonomy): Eukaryota > Metazoa > Chordata > Amphibia > Anura > Bombinatoridae > Bombina > Bombina bombina. Next base: position 805,991,178 of record NC_069504.1, read on the forward strand.
CATGACAATGCAGTCTCCCATAAACACATCTCCCACAGGTCAACAGGAATTCTCTCATCTCCAAAATGAATACTCAAGCAGTGTCGGCCCTCGATCACCCACCTCCTCCAATCCTTCTGGAAACACGGAGTGGGACAATGAATATCCAAACAGAGAGTGGGAAATTAACCACTGCGGCTCTCTGCAAGGGGACAAGTCTCTCTACCTCACTTAAACCACAAGTTTGTTTGCAATTGAAGGTTGAAGGAATGGACATATTAGAAAGTCTACAGCACTGGACATCTATCGAAAAACCCAAGCCAGCCACAGTCACCAAGATATGCAGACTAATATGCTTGGTTCTCCTCAAGTCTCTGAGAACTGGTTTAGTTTGGGACAGCGTACTTGGCCATATTAAGAGCCAATTCTCCTATAACTTCTAAAGAACAAAAACTAAAATAAAAAAAACCCATCTTCTGGCACTATACAGGCCACGGACATATGAGAATGAATAGTGTACAAGGGCAAGGGGCTACTCTGTTAGTAGAGCTCATCCTTGCATATACATCGCAAAGTGGTTTGTTAATATTGTATATTTGAAATACCCCCACCAAAAAAAAACAAAAAAACAATTCTAATGTGGGAAATACCTAAATAATAAACTGTGCAACTATAAACAAGAAAAATACAATGTGAAAAAATATGATTAAGAAAAAAAAAAAGATAAAATATAATTTGTTGAATAGTTGTAAGTAGTTTTAAATGTGGTTTTAGGATTGTGCTAAGACATCCTTAAGAATTTTTCTTTTGTGTATAGAAATAAAACAAGTAGTTTACTTTATAGTAAAACTTTTTATATTAATTGTAGCACATTTTTTAGTTATACATAGGTTGTGTAAAAAAATACTGCCAAATTTTTTTGTGTTTTTTTCCATTTTATTTTTAAAGTGAGAAGATATATTCTCTCCAAGATCAGTTGAATTATTTTATTTTTTCCGCCATAACTTCACCTTAATCTTAATTGTTGATAACGAGTTTCTTTATGAGAAGAAAAAAAATGGACAAAACTGATTTCTGATTTATTAATAATAATAATAATAATAATAATATGAATTTTTTATGTTTAGGGCTGGGCTGTTTATGCCTTTGTTGTCAGAATATTCATTTGGTTTCACAATTGCTTATTTGAATTTTCTTTTTAATAAAAACTTCTGAAAAATAAAAATTGTTCCTGTATTATTCAGTGAGGATTTTTCCTAAATAATTGCAGGGGTAAAGCACTCTTTTTTGTTACAGACTTTGTAACTCATTTATCTATGAGTCTCCTTAGTGCTATATTGCCCCCCTAACAGGTGCTTGTTGATTACAAAAATATTTGGCACCTATAGGTACTTACCATTAGTACTACTTTACCTACTATCTTGTTACTATATTAGACTTGTGAGCCGCTTGGCTGACTCCGTTCATGACAGATGAGGCGAAGACGGTCCCAGCTCTTGCTACCATATAGGACATATAGGCTTTGTAATCCTTCTCAAGGCTGCCGGTCACATGACGTAACTGTTCCATGTAATCTGGCAATAGTTAGTACACCGGCACAGAGGGGGAGCAGGCTGTGAATGCAGAGATACTGGAGCCCTCAAAATGTTATATTAGTAAAAGCCAAGTAAGGGCCAATACAGTGGTATATTAAAAAAAATATTGAGTTAAAAAACAGCAATGCGTTTCTCGGCAATCAACGCCATTTAATTCGTTTCCAAATTCTTAGAACTTAAAAAGCACCCTGCAGACTTGTCAGAAACCTTATTGGCTTTAAAAGATAAGTACTGCAGGACAATGCACTCTATATTAGACAGGGAAGAAGGAAGACGCTCGTGGCTTTCGACTCTTTCAGAGCAGGATTTATTCTTGTGACAGTTCAAAATACTAATATGTGTGCAAATCCAGATCTTAGTTTCTGGAACTTTTACAAGAATACATCTCGGCTCCAAAAAGAGATGAATGCCACGAGAGCCTGATTACTTCCACATTCGGATCCTAACAAAGGATCCAAATGCACATGTCTACTCTATACTAACATTATGAGCAGGACTAGCCTTGTCAGCTGCAGACTCAAGCCCGGATTGGCTCCTCTAAATGAGGCATATGGTGGGGGAGTTTGGCCACTAATAAACTATTACAGAAAACAAGATATGTATTTATCTGAAGCATTTTTAGACTTGGCCGTTATGTTATTCTATACCAAGAGTGTCCTTTTTAAGAATGGTGACATTTAACTGAACCTACAATATTCCAAACAGTGATTGGTTAGATCAGAACACAAGCTCATTTTTATCTGTAACAATAAAAATCAAAAGAAGGCGCCTCATCCCTTAGTGGAAACATTTTGGGAAGTTTGTATCATTTTATTTGTCCCTAATTGGCCAATGCAAAGAAGACTATGGCCATGGATTCTGCCAGGCTCGTTAAAAGGTGTATTCCAGAACTACTCCTGATTTGCAAAACCTTGTAAATTGTGCTAAATTTTGGGTTCCATTTTGGCATTCATGCTCATTTAAGACAACTGGCCAATTTGAGGCATAGACATGCTACAATAATGAATAAGGGATCAGAGAAATCTGCCACCCTAGAATTGCCAATGAAGTAATGTGCATTCCTTTAAGACACCTATGTCTGCTTATCAGCCATGACTGATCTGAAAATCTGATGTTCTATGGATTTTGCAACAGATATTTATACAAATATTTTCAACTCTCTAGTATTCATTGTATTTTCCAATATAAACATTAATAGAAAATGTACATTTATTGTACCTGTGAAAAGTGGGTTATTATTTGCAGTCCTTTGATGTTATTAATATACCAGAGTTCCAACACATTTATTGGTAACCTCGCCTCCTGAGGAGACCAAATTCCCTGCACACCTCAGGACCCCCATGCTGTGCCCCAACTTAGGACATTGTGTCTGTCGTGTTTATTGTCCAGAATGGACATAGAAAGGAAGCTCCCAAAGATATATACTGATGATTGATCAACCATGAAAGAGATCACCTTGTTATAGGATCCAATAAAATTATTTGGGACAGTTGATTGCAATACTTGCACCAGCATTGACCCAACATGCAAAGTTGAAGAGGTCTCATGTGAAACCGAGCAACAGGATTGGCATTTAATGTCGCAATCATCAGTCCTAGCACTTCCATACAGAGATCTACCATAGGGTTAGGAGAAGACAGAAGCTTCGCACAAGTTGACTTTAAGTTTTGCATCCTCTGATCTGATAAGGAAAAAATAAAAAAATTCCTGTGTATTTTTGTGTATTTGTTTTAATTATTTGTTGATTTTTAAAATTACGGTTTTCATTGTGCACTTTGGTAATGTATGCATCTCCTTCCCATAGGAAGATGATGCAGTGTATGCCCCTTAGCGAGACACCCTGTTTTCATGGTAAAAAGGGGCTTTAGACCATTCCACCAAGGAAATAGAAGTACTGGCGAGCATTCTTAAATAATCTCGCCAGCCTAGAGACCTTTAGATCATCAGCCCTTAGTCTTGCCAGATGACCAGTTTCCAGCAGTACACTCCAGTGTTTCAGCAGGTTGTTCAGTACAATCTCTGTTCTGTAGTTTTTACTGTAATCCTTGGGGTGTAAAAATATTTCTATGTGTGTTATATTTGCAGTAAAGGAATGTGAAGTCATTGATTTGTGTATGTTACAGGCAGCCAAATATATATATAACTAACTAAAGGTATTAACCCCTAAACCCCTGGCCTCCCATATCACTAGCACTTACTAAACCTATTAACCCCTAAACCGCCAGCCCCCCACATCGCCATAAACTAAATTAACCTATTAACCCCTAAACCTAACAACCTGCTAACTTTACATTAAATATTAACTCATCCCTATCTTATAATAAATTTAAACTTACCTTTAGATTTAAATTAAACTATATTAAACTAATAATTAATCTACCCTATTATACTAAAATTACATTAAACTATATTAAAT